>NC_056735.1:1459261872-1459341872 GCF_019279795.1 Protopterus annectens
TCCTCAATTTTGTGCTACCTTAAAACTGATATTTAACTGTACCTTGAACCTTCTGTTTGGCAAAATGCTACATTTCTTCAGCACGTTTCTACTTATAATTTAACTTTCTGTTTTGCATCTATCCTGTTGTACTTTAATCTTTATACCTGACAAAATACCATTATGTCTATTTGTATTTTTTCTTAAATTGTTACACTCCTATTTTGTCAATATGCTTTATATACTGCATAATTTTTCTTTTTTCTGTTAATTATTGCTACAAGATTTTTATTTACATATTGTCCAACTTGTTCTTGTAATAATGCATCTTGTGTAAATTTATTGTCTATTTTACATGTGGAGCTGTTCTCCGAGGGCCTCCGCTGAATATGGGCTCACACCCAGTCAGACTTTCCCAGTAAACAAATGTAAAATAAATAAAAAAATAAATAAATGTGTCTTAACATAGGGAGCTGCCTTTGTTAATGTGATGCATTAGCTGCTTGGAATAACATTGGTGTAGTCAGGTGTGACAGACTTCATTACGTTCCGAAGTAAATATGCACATATTGTTTAATAAATTAGTTGAAAAGCAATTGAGAGCTACTGCTTTAATTTCTACATATTTGCTACATTATGCCTACTTCTTTTGAGCTTAATCACTGTTGTTACAATGCACTTCCAGTGACAGTTGACAATATGCATTTGCAAATGATTTTCAGCATAACTCACTTTGTGATGAACCCATAAAACGCTGTGTCATCAGTACCAACAGAACTTAAAATACTTTGCTGCGTTTGAATCTTCTACTCCACGTGACTTCCCTATCTGATACTGTGCTCTTGTTTCTCATACTGCTTGAATACTATACTTTCTGTTCATCATTGTCACCTCCTGTGAGAATCATAATGGCTTCTTCATCATGCTGTTTTAGTAATTGCTTTGCACAGAGTTTTGCAGCTTATTTGATAACAGAGTTGGTTTCCACACATTCTTCTCTGAGGTAGTAGATCATATAACAGATCATATTACAAAAGACAGAAAACTTAAATTTGAGCAGCTTTACTTTTGATTGTAAATTGCCAATTTTATTTTAAGCATTTATCCCCATTTGACACTAATCCCAGGAGCCATCCTCCTCTGAAAAGATTCTAATGCCAACATGTCTGAGTCCAGTTCCTTACAGGATATCAGCTATAACTCACCTCCTATGTATTGATGTGATTCAGGTATTACACCTAACATATGTATCATAAAGGTTCCCAGTCACGACTAGCTTACCTTTCATATGCTAAGCATTCCTTCCTTCTTGGACATCTCCCTTGCTGCCCCTCGAGAAGGAAGTTCAATGAATAATTCCTGCAATAATTATAACACCTTCTTGTATATCTCCTGTATGGATTTTTTAAGCCTTTTTCCTTGTGTAGACAGTTTTTGTTCTCTCCATTTTGCTCTTTGTTTTTTTTTTTATTTTTATTTTATTTTTTTGTATAGCATGTAAAACTGCACTGCTGGCTTGCCAGCCATGGCTGTCTGTGTATCATATTGCTGGAACTATTACTGCACCCAGAAAGTGCACATCTGTCAAGGTAGAAAGAGAGTACCATTGCATGGATTCCACATATGTTGATTTGGTATGTGCAGAACTAAAGATGTAAGTGACACGTGTGCATACATGTGTCATATGTCAAAGCTGTTGAATGTGTTTGTCTGAAGTGGTACTGCATGCATATACTGTATTATATTTTGTGAAAGTGAGTGTGAAATGTGCAGTTTTTGTGACTGTGGAGTGAGAAATGTGTTTAGTGCCTTATACATTATATTGTATGTCTGCAAAAATCTGCAGCAATCACAACTTTTCTATGGCACTGTCAATCCTGGAGTTAGGGAACTTTGGTCCCATTATATGAAGGTGTGTGTGTGTGTGTGTGTGTGTGTGTGTGTGTGTGTGTGTGTGTGTGTGTGTGTGCGCGTGTGTGTGCACGTGTGTGCGTGTGTGTGTGTGTGTGTGTGTGTGTGTGTGTGTGTGTGTGTGTGTGTGTGTGTACAGAGGAATGTATCTGTATGCATAACTTACTGTGATGTGTGCATAAATGTATTTGAATGTTACTGTCCTTGAACTTTTGTAAGTGGAATGCCAAATCTCAATATAGTAAAATAAAAATGTTCAGAGAACTGTATACTACATTTCTTCCAGGGCTACCATTTCAGTAGCAACTTATCTAAACTATGGCCATTGATGTTTATTACCCACTATTTGCATGCAACTTTCCCTTTTTTTGTTTTCTCTCTCTTTGTTCTTCACTATTGTATTTAATATACTTTAGCATTGACTAAGAGGGGTAAGGCTACAAGCTGTAGTTCTGTGGTACAAAGCCTGATTTTCACTCCTGAAAAGGGACTGCATTTGTCCAATCGGCCATGTGGTTGACAAATGTTTATTATTATTATTAGCCTCCCTTATGTGCCTTACTGTTTTGTGTCTACTTTACTAGTATTATATTTATGTGCCTGTAGAGGAGAGTTTCCACAACACTAGTTGACCCTCCCATTTTGTTAATGGATATTCCTTTGAATGACTACAATAACTATTTTAATGCCTTAGTCAAAATCTAAATTAATCTTCAACTATTTGTCACTCAACCAGCCGATGTTTGTTATCAATGGACAGCATACCCAAAGCTTTCTTGACATTATATGTACAGAGTATTTATATGTATATTTCACCACAGGGGTAAGTTATTAGATTTTTGTTTATATTTGCTATGGATAGGGAGTGCCTTAACAATAGTTTCTCCCCAGGACTCCATTGAAAACGGGTTCTTTAAGGCCCAATGGACTATCCTGGTAAACCAACTGCAATAAATAAATAAATATATATGCAATCTCCCTTAAATAGTGAACCAACATATCAGAGGTCCAAATACCCTTGAACTTTCCTTCAAGAATATGGCCCTTTCTTGCACACCTCCATGAGTATTACTTGCCTTTTATATCAGACCATAAATCACTGACATTTTCATTAAAACAGGGGTGATACTTCCCTTGCAAATTCCACTTTGTTTAGCAATGTTTCATAAGTAAACCTTCAATTACTTGATGACTTAAACAAAACCTGCAATAATTCTGGCCCAACAGACCTCATTGCTAAATTGACCGCTTTGCCTCTGACTTTTATGCCTACATAAATAGTTCTATTGTTAAGGCACTCCCTATCCATAGCAAATATAAACAAAAATCTAATAACTTACCCCTGTGGTGAAATATACATATAAATACTCTGTAACAACAGAAATAAATTGCTTAATAGTTATGTTTTTATGATACTCACCTTAAGAGCACACTTAAGGAAACTAGCAAAGAGCTTAAGGGTCCATTAGGAATCTCAAACCTGAATATGAAGTGAAAATTGCCACTAAAAACAAAAATAACATGTCTTTCTTTAACTATGTTAGGAAGTTAAGAACTAAGACATAGCAATGCTCAGAGTAGTCCACAGTAATAATGTCCACTTTGACCCAAATAAAATAGCTAATATCCTAGCTGTCAAATTTAGTTCAACTTTTAAAAAGAGTTACAGCTAACCCACAGTTTTAACAGTCCCAGACCCCCCTTTAGTTACTATGGAAAAAAGTTCTCGCATCCCTCTCAGAAGCTAAGAACACATCACTCATGCTTTATGATAACATACTAGGTGGCCTGATTATCAGTGCCAAACCTGGCCTAACTGAATCCCTTCTTCACCTCTTTAATCAGGTCTTCTCCACTGCTAATAGTCCCAAAGCCCAGAAACCAGTCCAAATCACTGACCATGATAACTGTTCATCCTTAGTCTCACAGGCTTCATTTATGAAGCCATGGAATGTGTATTTTTATGTCATTAGCCTGGACACTGAGCAATATCTTAACCATGGACTCTTATCAGTTTGGCTGTATCAAAGGCAAGAGTTCTGCCTCTTTAAAATTCTTAATTTATTTGAAAAAGTCACCAAAGTAGTGGATACATTCAACATATCTGGACCTGGCCTTTGACACTATTCACCATGTAGGTAATATGGACAAACTGTAAAGCTGAATATGTCTATATGCTGTTCAGTAGATAGCTATCCAATCCTTGGGCAGAACCCATGTGGTTAGAGCCAGAAGAGTCACTTCTAAAAGTAAAATTGTTACCATTGTGTACAACAAAGTTACAATGTTGCATCACTCTGTGTTTCTCTGACCTTCATATTTACACTTTTGGCCTATAGTTACCTACATTTACAGATGACTGTAAATTGTGCGATGTTATTTGTTCCTCAGTTATCTTATAACTGCTCCCATGCAGGTTATTCTGTGTTAACAAATGGTGCAAAAACAATGGTCCCAATTTAAATGTGAAAAAAATGTAGCATAATTAGTTCATTTTCATAAACAAAACATTTTCACATCATACCATATAGGCAAAACATCCATGCAATCAGACAAAGTTTGTAAGGGATTTAGGCACTCTTTTTAATGATTCCTTATTTTTTGACCATCATGGCTCTGTAGTAGTTTAGAGATCCTTCTGTCTGCCCCATCTAATTTTCAAAGACATCTTTTCTAGATCCAAAGAAGTCTTAGTTCCCTTTTATTTATCTCTTATCAGATCACTAGTGAATATAATGCCCCTTTTGATATGTATTTAAACACATCACACCACCTGAGAGACCTCAGAAGTTTCTAACTAAAACGATCAATGACCCTTAACTATCCAGACAGAGTAGCAGGCCTTGCCCTATAATAAGTCTCTTATTGACTCAGCTGTGGTTGTCTGTGACTATCCTTTTAAGGCACAAATATTCTTACCGTCCCTGATATCTTATTCCTTTGAAGAGCAAGTGGTTCCTCAAATACCCCGTTAAAGGATGTAAACCTTCATCAGCACATAAATAAAACACATTGGTGATTAGATTCTTATCCCAGTGTATCCTCCACCTCTGGAACAAATGTCCACTACAGGTCAAGCAGAGTATCGTCCTTGTCACTTTCAGGTTAAACCTAGATAATAGGATAAGTCACCTCAAATTTCTCTGGTCACTCTTGTTTTGCTGTTCCTTAGGCTAGAAGGAACGTTTCAAAAATGGATTGTTGCCTAGGCTTATAATGGTCTGTAGACTAAATGCCTAGTTCTTACCTATAAACCTATGAAAAGATGAAGTTGAACCTGTTTTTATATTCTTTTTCTTTACCCTTTTGTTGACTGAGTTAATATCATTAAGCTTGTGGCCTCTTTTTCAGGGGGGAGACCTGAGGTGGTATCTACACTACTAGAAGAAATTTGGCAAGGGCACTGGGGAATTTCTCCTAATCTTTTCAAGTACAAAATAGTGCCAAAAGGCTGCCACTAGTGGTTGAAAGAACTCCAAGATGGAGGCTGGCAGAAGTAAAAGCATGGAGGAGAGCAGTGTAAAATATGGAGAAGGATGCTGAACAGAAGGTAATTATGATGGATAAGATAACAGATGTTGTTATGGAGACATCAGGAGCTGATTCTGTTACTGTAATTAATGATGCAGATAAGCAGAATTTAGTTGCTTCTCTGACTGATTCTGTGTAGGAAAGCATTGTAATAACAGAGCTGGAGGAAGGTGAACTACAGAATGAAAAATTGTTTACGTTGCTTGACAGAGAAACCAGAAAATAAGTTTGTTGTACAATAGGTTCATAGCAAAGTACTAGGCTAGCTGCCATTGTGGGCCATTTTAGGGCTAGTCAGTTTCCCTTAAAGGTGATAATCAAACCCTGTACCTTGTGTTTGTGAGGGCAAACACCTTAACCATTACATCAACCCCAATGTAAAACTCATTCAAACAGGAATTAAATGACTGAGCTAAGGATGCCTTTGGAAATCACTATAGTTCTCTACTCTACCAGCTGAACTATCAAAGGAATGAAATTAAACTTGTTGGATAAGTTAGTCCGACTAGACTTGTGGTCTCTTTTTAGGGGAGACCCGAGGTAGTTCGATCCTGACCTCCGGCCAATGCATTATCTCCAGCCTTTGCGTTATCTAATTGTGCTTCTGTGGGGGTCTTTCCCCCAAATCATGCTGAAAGTTAATGTGTGAAACTCACCCATTAATGGAAGACAATTAAAATGGGAAAATGAATAAGAAAGTACTCAGCACTCAAGTACCCCAAGACAAGTAGAAGAGGAAACAGACTTAGTGTGAGGCAGAGCACCTCGCTGGCCTTGTTCAAGAGAAATCTTGACCAATGGATGGGAGATCGCAGATATACCCCAGGGATTACCTCAGTGTCACTGCTCAACAGAGGCACAGCAAAATAATGGGTATAGTTCCCCATACTAAAGGGGTGGCGTAAGCCACAAAACTATGGGCTAGGCTTGTAAATGCCCTCGGGCAGATAGCCTAGTATGAACCTATGAACCTATGAACCTATAAGGGAAATTTGGCCAGGGCATTGCGGACCTTCCCTTACTCTTTATAGGTGCCTGAGGAACTTTTACATCTACTTGAGCTAACACCAGCTCAAGCAGATGGGACCTTGGCTTAGTGTCTCGTCCAAAGGACAACACACACAGAAGTGCAGCACCCTCTGTGTGCTACACTGCAGTATTAGCAATTAATCTACCCAATGTGGGAATAGGACCCACAGCCTTCTGCACCAAAGACAAGTGTGCTACTTGTCACGCCACTAACAATGAGTTAGCCATGGGGTAAGACAACATATCATGTGTTTACTGAGGATGAGGACCAGAAAGAACAAGAGAAGAATCATTTCAGAGTACAAGTAAAACTTTTTCAAAACTCGTCAGTAGTAACAGGAGGCAAGAGAAAGGTATAGTGAATGCTTTTCATTATTTAAAAAAGGCACACTGTAAGGATAAGGACTAGAAATGGTGCTGTTGTACAGTTACACTTTGTTTGGGACAATTAAGAGATGTAAAGACTTTTATTCATTTAGGTAAAGATACCATCTGTGACATTACATTTGAAACTGAACTTTTGCAGCATACATTTCTAAATGAATGTGAAAAAAAGATATTTGCTCATGCAACAATTATAGAACATGAAGGGTTACAGAAATGTTTACTTAAATACTGTGACAAAATTGAAAATATTAAAAAAAAAACAACAGATGACAGACGTATGGAATGGTGGCTGGGAAATGCACATTGTGTTAAATGTAAAACAACATTTTTGCAATATTTATCTAGTGTGATATTTCTAGAAGGTGTTAGGGGTACTTTAAAGTACCAAGGCCAACCAAAAACCTGCTATTTTTGTGGGACCATGGAACATTTAATTCAAGATATAACCAAAACAAACACATGCGACCCCCTCAAACCTTTAATTCAATTAAAATGTTAAAATTTAATTCAAGACTGTAATAAGGTTTAGCAATTTAAGACTGTAGAAAGGTTAAGTGCAACCGATGTGGAGAAATGAGTCATGCAATGAATAAATGTAAAATGGAATATTGGGTGTGTGGGGAGGAAAGATGTTTTTGGTTGGACTGTGCACAAAGGAAAGTGCAACAGTACAACAGGAAAATGAAGAAGTTATCAAAAAATGAAGGATATAACAAATAAGGTAGATAAGAAGGACAACGAGAATGGAGAAGGTGAGGCTGATTTTGTTCGAAAAGGTGATACAGGGTTATAGGAAGCTGAAATCGAGACGTATCATGTTTGAGCAACTGTTAAGTGAACATTCTGGTCAGGAAGAAGGGGAAGTGGTGGGATTTGTTAGACTAAACTGGAAAAAATACTACAGGACAAAGGGTAAAAGTAAGGCAATGGTAGTTTAGAAATATTCCTCCAAACGTTAGAAATAAGGGAAAGGAATATTGCTAAAGTGGTCTTGATTAATGTCAACAGTTTAGCAAATAAGTTCAGATTATCAGTATTGGAATGGTGTCTAGGTTTATGTACCGATATCATCTCTTTATAACACATAAGGTTTCTATTTCGTATAGAGAGAGAAAGCAAGCTAAAAATTATGGGGAGACAATTATATGAGATTTAGGAAATGAACAAAGTTCATGAGAGACATTTTTGTTTAATGACTGCATGAGTATATTAGACATTCATTGTTTATGCTGAAAGAATAACTGTGGTAGATATCAATTGGAAGACAATGTATTTAGACATAAGGGTATATACATGTACTAATGTTAAGCAAAGGGAAGAGTTATTTGAAAAAATATATACCTTATGCTATTGTTAATGTGAGTATTATTATAATTGGAGACCTTAACTGTGATGTGATGAGTAATAAGAAAAAAATGAAACATTATGTTAAAAATTGCAGGAAGTACTGAAGTGTGGTGGCTTAAGATAATGGAATGTCTGATCATCTTACAGAAAAGACAGTGGTGTTATGGTCACAGGGTTTTCAAAACACTTGTATATTTTGATTGAAATGGGAGAAAATTATGGTATTATAAAAGAAGGAAAAGGTATAAAAAGACTATCAGAAAAGGTGTTGCAGACAGATGAAACAGATGAAATTAATCTGGAAATTGGGCAGTTTTGAAAGAAACATACTAGGAGAACTTTTTGTAAAACTACAACAGAGACATCATCTTCTTTCGGCTGTTCCCGTTAAGGGCTGCCACAGCAGATCATCTGTTTCCATTTCTTTCTGTCATCTGCATCTTGCTCTGTCACACCAACCACCTGCATGTCCTATCTCACCACATCCATAAACCTTATCTTAGGCCTTCCTCTTTTCCAATTACCTGGTAGCTTCATCCTTAGCATCTTTTTCCCAATGTACTCAGCATCCCTTCTCAGCACATGTCCAAACCAATGTAATCTTGCCTCTCTGGCTTTGTCTCCAAATTGTCTAACCTGAGCTGACCCTCTAATATACGTATTCCTAATCCTGTCCACCCTCATCACACCCAGTGCAAATCTTAACATCTTTAACTCTGCCACATCCAGCTCTAACTCTTGCCTTTTTGTTAATGCCACTGTCGCCAACCCATATAACATAGCTGATCTCGCTACCCTCTTGTAGACCTTCCCTTTCACTCTTACAGGTACTCGTCTGTCACAAATCACTCCTGACACTCTTCTCCACCCACTCCATCCTGCCTGTACTCTCTTCTTCATCTCTCTTCCACACTCACCATTACTCTGAACTATTGATCCCAAGTATTTAAACTCATCCACCTTCACTACCTCTACTCCTTGCATCCTCACCATTCCTCTATCCTCCCTCTCATTCACACACATATATTCTGTCTTAGTCCTGCTGACCTTCATTCCTCTTCTCTCCAGAGCATATCTTCATCTCTCCAGGGTCTCCTCCACCTGTTCCCTACTCTCACTACAGATCACAATGTCATCTGCAAATATCATAGCCCACGGGGACTTCTGTCTGATCTCGTCTCTCAACCTGTCCATCACCACTGCAAATAAGAAAGGTCTCAGAGCTGATCCTTGATGTAATCCCACCTCCACCTTAAATGCATCCATCACTCCCACTGCAGATCTCAACGCTGTCACACTACCCTCGTGCATATCCTGTACCACTCTTACATACTTCTCTGCCACTCCTGACTTCTTCATACAATACCACAACTCCTCTCTAGACACCCTGTCATATGCTTTCTCTAAGTCTACAAAAACACAATGCAACTCCTTCTGACCTTCTCTGTACTTCTCCATCAACACTCAGAGCAAACATTGCATCTGTAGTGCTCTCTCCTGGCATGAAACCATACTGCTGATCACTAATCATCATGTCCCTTCTTAACCTAGCATCCACTACTCTTTCCCAGAACTTCATGCTGTGACTGATCAATTTAATCCCTCTGTAGTTACTACAGCTCTGCATATCACCCTTATTCTTAAAAATCGGTACCAAAACATTTTTTCTTCATTCCTCAGGCATCCCCTCACTTTCCAAGATTTCATTAAACAATCTGGTTAAAAACTCCACTGCCATTTCACCTAACCACCTCCATGTTTCCACAGGTATGTCATCTGGACCAACAGCCTTTCCATTCTTCATTCTCTTCATAGCTATCCTTACTTCTTCCTTGCTAATCCATTGTACTTCATGATTCACTATCCCCACATCATCCAACCTTCCCTCCCTCTCATTTCTTCATTCATCAACCCCTCAAAGTACTATTTCCATCTGCTCAACACACTCTCCTCATTTGTGAGTACGTTTCCTTCATTATCTTTTGTCATCTTTACCTTCTGCACATCTTTACTAGTTCGGTCCCTCTGTCCAGCCAATTGGTAAGTTCCTTTTCTTCCTCCTTAGTGTCCAAACTTTCATACAATTCTTCATATGCCTTACCCTTAGCCTTTGCCACCTCTCTCTTTGCCATGCACCTCATCTCCTTATATTCCTGTCTACTTTCTTTATCTATCTGACAATCCCATTCTTCTTTGCCAACCTCTTTCTCTGTATACTCTCCTGTACTTCCTCATTCCACCACCATGTCTCCTTGTCATCCTTCCTCTGTCCAGATGTCATACCAAGCACCTTTCTAGCCATCTCCCTTACTAGCTCTGCTGTAGTTACACAGCTATTCGATAACTCTTCACTGCCACCCAGTGCCTGCCTTAACTCATCCTTGAACTCCACCTCACAATTACTCTTTTTCAATTTCCACCATTTGATCCTTGGTGCTGCCGTCACACTCCTCCTCCTCTTCTTGATCACCAACGTCATCCTACAAACCACCATCCTATGCTGCCTAACTACACTTTCCCTGGTCACCACTAGAGTGGTGGGTTAAATTTAAAGAAAAATACAGAAAAATATCTACAAGTAGAATTGCAGTTACGAAAAGATGAGAAACTAGTTTAGAAGAAAATAATAGTCATTTTTTCCTGTAAGAAAAGGGTGATTTGTGAGAGGAATAAAAAGAAAGTTAAGGAATTATTGTATAAACAAAGATATTTTGTTTGGGAAAGAAGGAAGAGGTATCTTCATACCTGGCAAAAATGGTACAATATCTGTGCAGACAGCAGCGTAACCCCTGTCCCTGTACCCTCCGAACAGCCTATACACCTCTTCCTCATTCCTGCTCCTCCTCACTAGAAACCCTTCTCATCACCAGTTCCTACACTTAGCTGCTCCCTTTCTAACTCTTTCTTTTTCCCTGTCCTGCCCACTAGGGGGCGCCTTACCCCTATCTATCTCTCTCCCTCTCCCTAAGCTATTGAGCTAACTTGAAAGCCTCTTCTACCATACTTCATATTTGCTCTAACTCCAACTTACCTGGTACCTTTCAGTGCTTGCCCCTCAGGAAGCCTTTCTTCTTCTTTCTCCTGTATCAGCTAACCTTCTCCACGCACACCTTACCTGCTCTTACCTTAGATACCTGAACTACTGATTGTTTTTCCCTGCTAAACTTCTCTGTCTTGTCTCTACCCGCTCCGTTCGCCCTGCGGGCTCACTCCGCTCCCCTACCCTACCCCCAAATCCAACCCACCCCCAGTGCATCTAGGGATATACCTACCTAGACACACCCCCCTCCTGTTCCTCCAATTACAGCCCAACTACAACTATCCAACCTACTCCTCTTCTCCCTTTACCTCTTCCCAAAACCACACCCTTTCACATATACCACCTATTACTCTAACATTACCACACCCACAACAACTACAATAAATATCTACCTTTACAATGTTTAAACATCCCACCCTAGCACTCAAACATACCATAATCTTGTTCTCTCTCACTATCACTCTATTGTTAGCACACCTTACTACCTCCTATGAACAACCACTACTCTCACACCTCAACACACCACACAAACAAACTGCCTCCTTAGTTCCCATCTACCCCAACCATCACATCAACATAACTTCAGTACCTAGCTATCTATTACCCAAATATCATAGAACTACTCACATCAAACTTGTTTACCCTAATCCCATAAGGATACCCCTCCCACATAGCAAATATACAAAAAGTACCTACCTAACACTACTCCTCCTACTTAAGAATGGAGATATTCACCCAAACCCAGGCCCAACTGACACCTCCTTAAATCAATCCAGTAAACCAGACCCCATTGTTAACCCTCTGCTTAGACAACCCAAAAACTCACTCTCGGTAGCCCACCTTAACATACGTAGCATTAATAATAAAACAACTCAACTACATGCTCTCCTACAGCTGTACTCCTTTGATATTATTTGCCTAACAGAAACCTGGTTAAAACCCTCAACAAAAGACAGTGAAATCATTCCACCTGGCTATAACATCTTACGTCTCGACAGACTAGCAAAAAAAGGTGGAGGTATTGCCATATTATTTAAATCTAACCTTCAAATAACCACATACCACCAAAAACCTCCCCAGGACTCAAATGCTGAAATTCTTATTACCAAACTAGAACTAAACCCAGTCAAATCAATCTATATTATCTGCATCTATCTACCCCCAGGTAATAACGTTTCCACCATCGAAAAGATCCTATGTTGGCTATCACTAAACTTACCCCAAGAGATAATCATCTTAGGTGATGTAAACATCGATTGGGAATCTTGTAACAACAAACTACCTACTAGCCATATCAACCTTTATGGATTCTCTCAGACCATCACCTCCCCCACTAGAATAAATAAAGCTAACAAAAAAGAAAGTACCATAGACTGGATACTCACCAACTACCAACCCCATACCTATAAAACAGGAACACTCCCTGATGACATAAGTGACCACTTACTAACCTACATCATTAGGCTTAAAACCAACCCTCCGACCCAAATAATAACCAGAACAATCAGATCCAAAAAAAGATTCAATGTGGAGTTATTCCAAAATGAACTAGAAGCATGCAACTGGACACCCTTAAAACATCTTCAACTAGATGAAACTGTTGATGTCTTTAATGCTAAGTTTCTAACTATCCTCAACTATCATGCCCCCTCATGCTCCATCAGAATCAAAACTAAACCTGCCCCCTGGCTATCAAAAGAAACCAAACAAAAAAATCACTCTCAGGAATAAAGCCTGGAACAAATCTCGCTTAACTAAAAACACCACAGACTTCCAAACCTTTAAGCAACTAAGGAACGAGACCAAAAAATTAATAATGAACGAAAAAAAAATTTTTTATCTGAAACCCCAACATTCTCCCCAAAAAAACACCCAAAAATTCTGGGCAACCATTAACCAATTACTACAGCCAAGTAAACCTGTCACACCCAACCCACAAGGCTCTGACATAAATAACCCCAACCAAACAGCAAATTCCTTTAATTCCTTCTTCACAGAAACTATTCAAACCTTAGCAAGTCAACTTCCCATCAAAAATGCAAACATGTCAATGAGCATAACAAACCCACCCCCTACTTTTCACTTCCAACCAGTCTCAACTACTTATATTCTCTCCCTTCTAAAAAAACTCAAACCATGTACTCCCTCTGCCGACCTATTACCCGCAGAATACTTGCAATTAGCAGCTAAAGCAATAGCCTTACCTATCTCTATTCTGATCAACAGAACCATCACTGAAGGATATGTCCCTAAACTCTGGAAAATCTCCCACATTATCCCACTCCATAAGGGTGGGAATTCTACTGAAATATCTAATTACCGCCCCATAGCCCTTCTTTCACCCTTATCTAAGATCATGGAAAGGTGTATACACAAACAACTGCTTCACCACCTTCTCCATAATAACCTACTCTCTAACACCCAGCACGGTTTCAGACCATCCCACAGTACCACCACTGCCCTCCTCTCCTTTACAAACACAATCAACAAAAATCACAACAATAACACCCTCTCCTCAGCACTTTTCTTAGATCTATCCAAAGCCTTCGACATGGTCAACCACCAAATACTCATTCACATTCTCCATTCCACTTCAATTGATACCCAATCTCTTAACTGGTTTAAGTCCTACTTACATAACAGACATCAAGCAGTACTCTGGAACTCCACTCTATCCTCCCAACTACCTGTCAGCATTGGAGTCCCACAAGGGTCTATACTAGGTCCCCTGCTATTTTCCTTATTTATCAATGACCTACACCATGTGGCTCCCCAAGCCACATGCATACAGTACGCAGATGATTCAACACTTGTCTGCTCCGCCACATCTGTATCACACCTTCACTCCCTCACACAACACATATTTAACTCTGTAGAAGACTGGTTTTCCAAACATTGTCTACTACTCAACCCTAAAAAAAACTAAGCTGCTCCTTTTTACACCATCAAGCAAATCTCCCCTCATTGATTTTACCATAACATCAGAAAATGGCACACCTATATCACAAGAGTCAACTACTAAACTACTAGGCATTACCATAGACAACAACCTTAACTTCGATGCCCATATTAACAACACACTAAAAAGCATTAACAAAAAAATAGGCTCTCTCTACAGAATCAAACCTTTCCTCACTCCAGAATCAAGAACAACTATAGCCCTCACCCACCTTATCTCACCCCTTCTCTATGCCTCCCCAATTTTTACTAAATTATCCAAAACAAATCTGTCGAAACTAGAAAACTCCTACCACAACATAGCCAGATTTGCCACGAAACCCTTACAGAACCCACCACTGTAATAATCTAAAACAACTAGGCTGGCTTGAATATCAACAGCAACTAAAAACTAACCAGCTTACCATAGCCCATCAAATTCTTTATCAACCTGACAAAACCCCTATACTATCAAGCCTGATTCACCCATACCACAACCTAAAGTCCCTTAGATCTGCACACAAACTTCTTATAGACACGGTCAAATCAAACAACAAGGCCGGAGACTCTCTTCTCTCAAACACTGTTGGAAAATATTGGAACCTGCTTCCATCTGAACTCTCATCTATTCCCTCAAAATCTCTCTTTAAAAAGAAACTCAAGCTTTACCTCAAAACGCAATGGCTGTGCCCCTGTACCAACCCTGACTAACATTATTTCATGTTCATCTGACGTACTCACCCCAATATTAATTCACTTTCTTTTCAGCTATTTCCATTTCCCTCTCTATGCAAATGTTTATTAGATACTTCTTGCTATCTTGTTCTACAATGCTTTCTTCACTCCATTACTTTTTATACCACTTGTTTATTATTATTTTTTATATTAGAATTTAGTTCTTAACAGTTTTTATACTTAGCATCAGTAAAGTTTATAAGTGGAGCTTATCTCCATTACTTTTTTTATACCACTTGTTTATTATTATTTTTTTTTATATTAGAATTTAGTTCTTAACAGTTTTTATACTTAGCATCAGTAAAGTTTATAAGTGGAGCTTATCTCCCCGGGCCTCTACTGAAAATGGACATGTATCCAGCTAGACTAGCCCGGTCAACAAATGTAAAATAAAATAAAATAAAATAAAAATAAATAAAATAAAATATGACAGCTGTGTAATAAGAAAATTGAAAGTTAAGAAAAGTGAAATAAAGTATAATCAAATATATATTCTGGATATCATGAAAGTTTATGTCAATGAGGTTTATAGAAAAAGCACAGCTGAAGGTAATAACCTATAGGAAGTGAAGATTTGTTTGCAAGCTAAGATTCCTTTGGATGAATTAGATAGTGTGCTTAAGGTTCTAAAAGTGAGCTCATCAACAGGGAAAGATGTTATGGATTATGATGTATATAAAAATTTAATGAGCAACAGTAAAAAAAATGTTTAAATATTGAATGGGGTCAAGGAAAGTAGTATATGTGATGGTATTATTAGCTTTATATGGAAAAAAAAGATGTATCTATAAATGTTCTAAATACTGTAAATGTCATTTTCAAATATTGAAATTGTTATAAAACAGTTTAACATTATGTAAAAAGCACATGTGAGTCATAAAGTAAAAAAAAAAATAAATAAAACTACTCTTTTCTATAGGTGCCATGGGATCTTTTAGATCCACTGGAGTCACCATCAACTCAAGCAGAATGGACCTCAGTTTATCGTTTCATCTAAAGTACTATTGTATGTAGGATGATGGTTCCTAATAAGAAATTGGGTACCTTCAACTGTAATTTTTGCAATCAGTGTGTATACATGGTTAACACTAGTAAGATAGTATTAGAAGCAAGGAACACTACTATTACATCTAAAGGAGATTTTAATTGCGGTTCAAAGGGTGTTGTATATTTAGTGAAGTGCATCTCCTATTTAAGTTTTTATATAGGTAAGATGGAGAGGGCCTTCAGAAAGAGAGTGTACGAACACGTTTATGATTTGATGCACAAAAAGGAAACAAATGCTTTGGGCATTCCACCGAATGCCCGAAAAGCAATTTTTATTTTTTAATTATTGAACAAATAGAACCAAACCCTAGGGGTGGTCACTGGGAAGCTCTACTTGAATATCGTGAGTTGTTTTGGCAACTGAAATTGGACGCAAGTAGAGCCCCAGGACTGAATGACAATATTAGTATTTCTAGTGTTCTAAAATTGAGATCTGCAAAATTATGAATATTTAACACTTTTTATTGTAATGAATATGTGTTTATGATGTATTTTTGACATATATGTAAGAATTTTAAGTGCATGATATGGTTTTAAGAGTTGAAAAAGTTTGGATCATGAATATTCATGAGTATCTTGACGTGCTTGAATGTGATTGGTGCATAGAATTTTTAAATACTGACTAATGGTTGTTCATAAACTGTTCTGATGAAGTTTGGCAATAAACCTTATGAAAATGCTAAACCATTATATTTTGGAGCAGTTGCTTTCTTTCTGGCATATTGTGTGATTTTATTGTTTTTTCTGTATGCAATATTGCAATACAGTGGGGACTGGAAATTTGCCCTTTCCCTGTGTCATTTCAGAGGTAGTGTGTATAATTAGCAGGTGGTGTGTGTGTGTGTGTGTGTGTGTGTGTGTGTGTGTGTGTGTGTGTGTGTGTGTGTGCGTGTGCGTGTGTGTGTGTGTATGTGTGGGGTTCCTGTCAGAAGAACGAAGATGCATTATGTCGAATGCATCTTCATCGAACTTTAAATGTTGAAAACGCAAAATGAAGTGGCTTTTAAGCAAATTCTTTCCCTGGGAAAGAAGTTGCTTGGCCACTTCTGTCACTTTGCAGTTTTTGGCACTGTAGTGCAATCTCGGAGTTGGTATATTTGAGTAGGGGGGTGTGTGGGGGCGAAGCCCCCTCTCTTAAAATAGTGTTTAGTGTTTTTTTTTATTTTTTTTGGAAACAGCAGATTTTTTTTCCCTGGGAAAAATTTTGCTGTTCTGGCTGTCCGCCCTTTTTTCTTTTTGTTCTTTTATGGTCAATATAACAGCATTCGATTTTTTGATCGATCACTGTTATAACATAGACCCGTGTGTATGGAAGGATGATGGGGGCTTGCCTCCTATATAAAGCAGAGCTTTTTGTTTTGTTTTTTTTCATGATTTTGTGATTTCATCTTTTCTGGTAAATCTTTTTTTGTTGACTCATGTGAGTTTTATTATTAGGTAATCATACATATTTAAATCTATCTCTCTATAGGTATGGGTATACTAAATTTCATCAACTGACCCAAAATGTCGAAGCTCTCAATGCTTTTAGTAAGTTTTACACATAACGACTATATTCTGCTTTTAAAGCTGTTCTGTAGAGTCTGTGCAAGTCATCTGGAAAAGCAGTATGCTTTGTAGGAGATGGCTGCTTGAAGAATTAATGGGACTTGTTTAGACTACACACATGGACATTACAGGCTTGTTGGCTGTTGGTGAAGCACCCTCCAAGAGGAAAAAACGCTGAGAGAAGAAGGGAGCCACTTTTGAGATTTTAAGTATTTTTTCTCTGTTTATTTGCTAAGTTTTTCTGCATAGCTGCCTAGCTTGAGCATTTTCTGGCTTGTTAAACTTGATTTCTGTATTAGTAGCTGTATTTAGAGCACAACCAAAAGCTGTTTGCTGAATTTCCTGTTTGCACTTAATTTTAAATCGTTTTTTTCTTAAAACTTGCATATTTTCTGTCCTTGACCTAGCACTCTTGTGTGGGGTCATTTACTGCACTGTTATAACTTGATATTACTTGTGAACCTCTGCTATCTCTGTAAAAACAAAAACAAAAAAAAAATCTTGCTTTTTTCCCACTTTTCTGAGAGTTAAAAAAAGTTCAGTTACAGGCTTGCTGTTCCTGAACTGTTTGAAAGTTTCTGTGAGGCCATTTTGCTTGGGCTGAAGGAGGGTCTCTGTGTTTATCAGTGGCAGTGACTAACATTGAGCAGCTTCCCTGCCCCCGGAGAGGTGGTTACTGACTTGAAACTGTAGTTTTATTGGCCACTAGGGGTCATTTCCATAACTCCTTCATCTTCCTCTCTTAAAACCTAGTTGCCTCGTGGTTTGAGCGTCTTTTCAGGCTTGTTGGCTGTTGGTGAAGCACCCTCCAAGAGGAAAAAACGCTGAGAGAAGAAGGGAGCCACTTTTGAGATTTTAAGTATTTTTTCTCTGTTTATTTGCTAAGTTTTTCTGCATAGCTGCCTAGCTTGAGCATTTTCTGGCTTGTTAAACTTGATTTCTGTATTAGTAGCTGTATTTAGAGCACAACCAAAAGCTGTTTGCTGAATTTCCTGTTTGCACTTAATTTTAAATCGTTTTTTCTTAAAACTTGCATATTTTCTGTCCTTGACCTAGCACTCTTGTGTGGGGTCATTTACTGCACTGTTATAACTTGATATTACTTGTGAACCTCTGCTATCTCTGTAAAAACAAAACAAAAAAAAAATCTTGCTTTTTCCCACTTTTCTGAGAGTTAAAAAGTTCAGTTACAGGCTTGCTGTTCCTGAACTGTTTGAAAGTTTCTGTGAGGCCATTTTGCTTGGGCTGAAGGAGGGTCTCTGTGTTTATCAGTGGCAGTGACTAACATTGAGCAGCTTCCCTGCCCCGGAGAGGTGGTTACTGACTTGAAACTGTAGTTTTATTGGCCACTAGGGGTCATTTCCATAACTCCTTCATCTTCCTCTCTTAAAACCTAGTTGCCTCGTGGTTTGAGCGTCTTTTCAGGCTTGTTGGCTGTTGGTGAAGCACCCTCCAAGAGGAAAAACGCTGAGAGAAGAAGGAGCCACTTTTGAGATTTTAAGTATTTTTCTCTGTTTATTTGCTAAGTTTTTCTGCATAGCTGCCTAGCTTGAGCATTTTCTGGCTTGTTAAACTTGATTTCTGTATTAGTAGCTGTATTTAGAGCACAACCAAAAGCTGTTTGCTGAATTTCCTGTTTGCACTTAATTTTAAATCGTTTTTTCTTAAAACTTGCATATTTTCTGTCCTTGACCTAGCACTCTTGTGTGGGGTCATTTACTGCACTGTTATAACTTGATATTACTTGTGAACCTCTGCTATCTCTGTAAAAACAAAACAAAAAAAAATCTTGCTTTTTCCCACTTTTCTGAGAGTTAAAAAGTTCAGTTACAGGCTTGCTGTTCCTGAACTGTTTGAAAGTTTCTGTGAGGCCATTTTTGCTTGGGCTGAAGGAGGGTCTCTGTGTTTATCAGTGGCAGTGACTAACATTGAGCAGCTTCCCTGCCCCGGAGAGGTGGTTACTGACTTGAAACTGTAGTTTTATTGGCCACTAGGGGTCATTTCCATAACTCCTTCATCTTCCTCTCTTAAAACCTAGTTGCCTCGTGGTTTGAGCGTCTTTTCAGGCTTGTTGGCTGTTGGTGAAGCACCCTCCAAGAGGAAAAACGCTGAGAGAAGAAGGAGCCACTTTTGAGATTTTAAGTATTTTTCTCTGTTTATTTGCTAAGTTTTTCTGCATAGCTGCCTAGCTTGAGCATTTTCTGGCTTGTTAAACTTGATTTCTGTATTAGTAGCTGTATTTAGAGCACAACCAAAAGCTGTTTGCTGAATTTCCTGTTTGCACTTAATTTTAAATCGTTTTTTCTTAAAACTTGCATATTTTCTGTCCTTGACCTAGCACTCTTGTGTGGGGTCATTTACTGCACTGTTATAACTTGATATTACTTGTGAACCTCTGCTATCTCTGTAAAAACAAAACAAAAAAAAATCTTGCTTTTTCCCACTTTTCTGAGAGTTAAAAAGTTCAGTTACAGGCTTGCTGTTCCTGAACTGTTTGAAAGTTTCTGTGAGGCCATTTTGCTTGGGCTGAAGGAGGGTCTCTGTGTTTATCAGTGGCAGTGACTAACATTGAGCAGCTTCCCTGCCCCGGAGAGGTGGTTACTGACTTGAAACTGTAGTTTTATTGGCCACTAGGGGTCATTTCCATAACTCCTTCATCTTCCTCTCTTAAAACCTAGTTGCCTCGTGGTTTGAGCGTCTTTTCAGGCTTGTTGGCTGTTGGTGAAGCACCCTCCAAGAGGAAAAACGCTGAGAGAAGAAGGGAGCCACTTTTGAGATTTTAAGTATTTTTTCTCTGTTTATTTGCTAAGTTTTTCTGCATAGCTGCCTAGCTTGAGCATTTTCTGGCTTGTTAAACTTGATTTCTGTATTAGTAGCTGTATTTAGAGCACAACCAAAAGCTGTTTGCTGAATTTCCTGTTTGCACTTAATTTTAAATCGTTTTTTTCTTAAAACTTGCATATTTTCTGTCCTTGACCTAGCACTCTTGTGTGGGGTCATTTACTGCACTGTTATAACTTGATATTACTTGTGAACCTCTGCTATCTCTGTAAAAACAAAACAAAAAAAAAAATCTTGCTTTTTCCCACTTTTCTGAGAGTTAAAAAGTTCAGTTACAGGCTTGCTGTTCCTGAACTGTTTGAAAGTTTCTGTGAGGCCATTTTGCTTGGGCTGAAGGAGGGTCTCTGTGTTTATCAGTGGCAGTGACTAACATTGAGCAGCTTCCCTGCCCCGGAGAGGTGGTTACTGACTTGAAACTGTAGTTTTATTGGCCACTAGGGGTCATTTCCATAACTCCTTCATCTTCCTCTCTTAAAACCTAGTTGCCTCGTGGTTTGAGCGTCTTTTCAGGCTTGTTGGCTGTTGGTGAAGCACCCTCCAAGAGGAAAAAACGCTGAGAGAAGAAGGGAGCCACTTTTGAGATTTTAAGTATTTTTTCTCTGTTTATTTGCTAAGTTTTTCTGCATAACTGCCTAGCTTGAGCATTTTCTGGCTTGTTAAACTTGATTTCTGTATTAGTAGCTGTATTTAGAGCACAACCAAAAGCTGTTTGCTGAATTTCCTGTTTGCACTTAATTTTAAATCGTTTTTTCTTAAAACTTGCATATTTTCTGTCCTTGACCTAGCACTCTTGTGTGGGGTCATTTACTGCACTGTTATAACTTGATATTACTTGTGAACCTCTGCTATCTCTGTAAAAACAAAACAAAAAAAATCTTGCTTTTTCCCACTTTTCTGAGAGTTAAAAAGTTCAGTTACAGGCTTGCTGTTCCTGAACTGTTTGAAAGTTTCTGTGAGGCCATTTTGCTTGGGCTGAAGGAGGGTCTCTGTGTTTATCAGTGGCAGTGACTAACATTGAGCAGCTTCCCTGCCCCCCGGAGAGGTGGTTACTGACTTGAAACTGTAGTTTTATTGGCCACTAGGGGTCATTTCCATAACTCCTTCATCTGTCCTCAGAGGAGTGGTTTAGGGCAGTGACTTGTGGTTTGTTGGCCAATTTGGGTCATTTCCTGTCTTTTCCAGCCCCCTGCTATAAAGCACGCTTTAGCGAGATTTAGCCGATTTAGCTGAGTTGCTACTGTTGCACACTAGGGCAGCCGGTTAAGCAGGTTTAAACTATTCGGCTACCTAAAGTCCACTCTTCAAATTTTCCCTTAAAACTACCTTCCTCGAACTATACTACTGATCTAATCAGCGTATCCTATAATTAAAAAGATCATCTCTACTTGACTCCAAGTAGACTATTCTCTATCTGTTAAACGTAGCACTTGCTCCTACAGTACTTATTACCTTGATACGGCACTCTTGTCATAGATAGTACCCCAAAAGGCAACCCCCATTTCTCGGTCACCCACGTCCCCGGAATCTTTTTAAAGTTTTTTGTCTATTCCTTCTAGCATGTCGAGGGATCAGTTGCTAGTGTCCTCTCCTGCTCAGCTGGTGAACCTGGGAATATTGAGGCAATGTTACAATTGCCTCATGTACACAGACAACCCTCTCCTCCTCCCACAAAACACAAATACATGCGAGAGATGCAACTATACGCCAAACTGGAGGCTGAGCTCTCTCAACATAGGACTGGCAAGACCAGTCAGGAGGAGAAGGTTACCACACACACTATAGACCCAGTCTCACATATTACCATTACAACCTCAAATCATACACATAAACACACAAAGACATACTCGGAGGCTCTGATCAAAAATCTACCAAAACAGCAGAGGCCACCAAAGCAGACACCCAAACAACCACCACCTCAGAACACAACACCTGCAACACATAGACCTCACAGTCAGAGTGTCAAACAGTCACAGCCCTTAAGGCCAAACACAATGCCAGACACACTAGTCATTGGTGACTCCATAGTCAGACACACTGACGCCCCGCCACCAGACTGAGTAAGGAGAAGGTCACAGTAAGCTGCCTGTCGGGCGCTAGAATCCGCCACATAACGCAAGCACTCAGGTCTCTCAACAGCAGGTACAAATATGATTCAGTCATTGTCCACGCTGGTGTAAACGACCTGAGACGCACCTCCTTGGACTACATGAAAGAGACATTGAGGAGCTCTCTGATTATGTAGCCCAGACAGGTATGACCCTGACCTTGAGCAGTATCCTACCTTCACCAAGAATGATGCCACAATACAGAGATAAGATGATCAGCTTTAACAATTGGCTTAAACACTGGTGTCATTCAAAGGGGATCCAGTGTCTGTCTGCCTGGGATGACATGCTGGACAAGCCACGCTGCTTCGCAAGGGACGGCTTGCACCTGTCACCCTGGGATTCGGATATTGGCAAAGGCTCTTGCCACCCCATAGTGCCTTTTTAGGCAAGGCTCAAATTCTAAACCTACCACCCTAGAACACAAAAAGGAAAAAACTAAGGGTAATGCTGCTCAATGCCAGAAGTCTAAATCTCAAAATGCACGACTCGAGGCCCTTCTCAGTATGGAGAACATCGATGTCTGTGCTGTGACAGAAACCTGGTTCAAGGCTCCTGAGAGCACCCCAGCTATCAGGTTTTACCTCATATCATGCGTTCCGCCCCAAAATCTGGACAATACCAAGAAAGGAGGGGGTATCCATATTCATCAAGGACACCCACACCTCAAGACTGGTGGCAACGCACGATGCATCGGAGACCATCCAGGTGCAATTAACCATAGGCAAGACTGCTCTGCAAATTGTAGCATGTTACAGGCCACCCTCACAAACTCAGGAACCTCACATGGCCTTCCTGAAAACACTAGAGGGATAAATGTATCACCAAACACCATCATACTAGGTGACTTCAATTACCCTAATATAGACTGGGAACACTACTCAAGCCCAAACACCCTAGCCCAAAAGTTCCTGGAATTCATAAACTCAAATGCCATGGAACAACTAGTCACCATCCCCACAAGAGGAGATAACATACTTGATCTCATCATCACGAACATGGGAGCACAATGTTCAACACCGGAGGTGTACCCTCACTGGTGAGATCAGACCACAAACTAATCTCGCTGGAGGTCCTCATCCCACCCCCACCTGAAATAAAAAGACCACAGTAAAGAACTTCTCAAAAGCCGACTTCACACTTCTAAAGACTAGTGTGGTCTCCTTTAAGGCCCCCGAGCGGGGAAAACAGTACTCAAGCCGCTGAATCACTTACAAATGCCTTCTACCAGCACCTGCAGGACTGCATGGATAAGGCAATCCCAAGCAAAACAAAGACTCTTTGTACCAAAGGCAAGCGTCCAGTCTGGTGGACCCCAACCATAAACAAACTCTACAACAAAAGGAGGAAGCTACTACAAGATAGAGCAAAATCCTTAAAAGGTAAGACACCCTTGATCACTATAAGTAAAAACTAAGAGCTCTCATAAAATCATCCAAAGCAAATTTCGAGAGAAAAATAGCTAAAGACTCAAAAGACAATCATAAGGCCTTCTTTAGCTATGTTAGAAACCTGGGAGGAAACTCCCAGATATGCTCAGAGCTTGTTCAAAATGATGTGAAGATTACTGATCCTACAGACATTGCCAACATACTGGCTGACAGGTTCAGTGCAAACTTCTCCCCTCCCCAAAAGGAGAGATATCTATACCAAACGATTGCAGCCCCCAAACATCTCCAGCGCCCAAGTGAGAACTGCTCTCCAAAGCAAAAACACAGCATCCATGGGACCTGATGGTGTCCCCGGCTGTGTGCTCCATGAACTCAATGAGGAATTAAACCCACAGCTAGGACAGCTGTTTAATCAAAGTCTTACCTCTGGATACGCACTCCAGGAGTGGCGCACTGCAACTGTGGTACCACTTCACAAAGGCGGTGCCTCCACCGACCCTGGAAATTACCGCCCATTAGCTTGACAAGCCTTATCTGCAAAGCCATGGAGAGGATCATAATGGACCTCATAAATAAAGACATAGGAATTTGCAGACTTTGGATCCAACCCAGTTTGGCTTTGTCAAAGGCAGATCATGCCTTTTAAACTTGGTTGACTTTTTCAAACAGTCACCAAAGCCATTGATGAGGGAAAGGCAGTCCATACAGCCTACCTCGATCTGGCTAAGGCCTTCGATACAATACCCCATTCGGGTATCATTGAAAAACTCATCAGCTTAAATGTCAACCCATACATCACAAGATGGGTTGCAAACTGGCTGAGTGACAGAACCCACAGGGTCAGAGCTGCTGGCGCCATGTCAGACTCAAAGCCTGTCACAAGTGGTGTCCCACAGGGCTCAGTCCTGGGCCCACTCTTGTTTGGCATCTACTTTTCCGAAGTACAAGCAAACACAGGAGGGTTATGGCTGACAAAGTTTGCAGATGACTGCAAACTGGGCCATAGTAGAAAACACATCTGACACAGATATCCTTCAGAAGGGTCTCACAGAAACGGATAACTGGTGCCAGAGCCACGGCCTAAAGTTAAATGCCAAAAATGCATAGTCATACCCTTCGGGAAAAACAAGGTTACCCCTAGCTACCAAATAGGTGGCAATCCACTGAGCACAGAAGAAGTTATCAGGGACCTGGGGACCCAGGTTGATAGTAGTCTGTCATTCGACACCCATGTAGCTAAAGTAGTTAGGAAGACCTTCTACATTGCCCACCTTATCATGAAGGGATTCTCATCTAGATCAAGGGAGGTCATAGTCTCCCTTTACTCATCACTCATCAGACCAATGATTGAGTACAATGCCCCATTCGGAATGTATCTGACCCGACACTTGCAGCAGCTGGAGAGGCCACAAAAGTTCCTCACCAAAAGGATAAAGGGTCTCAAAATCTGTCCTATGCTGCCCGACTGAAAGAACTCCAGCTCTATTCAGTCGCCACCGCTTGCTCAGAGGTGACCTTTGCCTAACATACAAGGCCATGTCAAACCCAGATTTGATGAATATGCTTCACCTCAAAAATCTAGATCCATCAGAGCCACAAGGGCGGGAGACTTAAACCTCGACACGGCTATTAATAGGACGTGCTGGAGGGATAGATTCATCACCCAAAGACTCCCTATGCTGTGGAACAAAATCCCGGTACATGTGAGGCAGAGCACCTCGCTGGCCTTGTTCAAGAGAAATCTTGACCAATGGATGGGAGATCGCAGATATACCCCAGGGATTACCTCAGTGTCACTGCTCGACAGAGGCACAGCAAAATAATGGGTATAGTTCCCCATACTAAAGGGGTGGCGTAAGCCACAAAACGATGGGCTAGGCTTGTAAATGCCCTCGGGCAGATAGCCTAGTATGAACCTATGAACCTATGAACCTAAAACACTGACAATATGAACATTGACATGCTACTACACATGTAACAAGTAATAACCTTGGCACATGCAAAAGTCAAAACTATAGTAAAAGAATAGAACATCATTTTTTGCAGGGGGGCAATCCCCTTGGCATCCCCCTACACCCCCTGCGGATTATGTATACTAACTCCGAGATTATTCAATGTCGGGAAAAGGCATTTTTTCCCAACCCTGAGAATTGTGTGATCCTGCATACCTGTCAATCATCTGTGTAGCTGACCAAATTTTGTTAACTAATTAGATTTCACCAATATCTCTCGTGTCTAGATTTTTGCAGAATGTCCAGATTTTTTACTCATATTTTTGGTCTGTTTCTCATAAAATCTGCAGTTTTCTATCAAATCATTGGGATGATCTGAGGATTGAAGTCACAAAATAAATGACATACAATTGAGTTTCAGGCTTTATATTCTTCAGAAATTGCATGCTAAGACAAATCCTGCTATTCTTTCAACTTTCTAAGTTTGTTAAAGCAATATTTAAAATCTTTTCTTATTTTTGGGCCTTTGACCCCACCCCATTATGTCAGGCTTTGTCCAGATTTCTTGTGCTAAGAGGTTGAGAGGTATGATGTCAACCATAGGTGGATTCGACTAAATTCACTTCCTATATATATATATATATATATATATATATATATATCTATATCTATATATATATATATATATATATATATATGTATATATATATATATATATATATATATATATATATATATATATATATATATATATATATATATATATATATATATATATATATATATATATATAATATATATATATATATATATATATAGGTATACTTTTTTGAGTGTTGTGGTAAAGATTTCCTCATAGATTGCTATACCTCCTTTTTGTTTTGTCTAAATACTTAATGAGAGTGTGTTGAGCAGATGGAAAGAGTACTTTGAGGAGTTGATGAATTAAATATACCAATTATGATGCTAATTAAAGATCAAAGGAGATGTGCATCATCTTACCAGTGCTGATTTGGTTGTATTCAATGCTGCTTTACTTGAGAGGAAGAGAGTGAGGTTCACACCTAGTTTACAATATATTGGCCATGATTCTACATAAAAAGGGCTAAAGTAAAGAACAGACTTGTTTCTTGCCACAATCTCGGTGTATTTGCCATCACAGAAACATGGTTCTTAGACCCATCTTGTATTCTACAAATACTTGGTTATTGCTCTTTCTACTCAGTTTTTTCACTGAGCAAGAAGGCGGTGCATCTATTTTCATAAGTCAGTCTTTCAAAAGTAAATGTAAGGAAATAAACTGTTGGCATGCAATATTCAGCACCCAAATAAAAATAAACAGCATAAATGACCACAGTCTGTCAATGTCACTTAAAGACCACATCCACTTCCTTTATAAACCTATGAACAGTATGCCACAAACACTTGACAGTTACAAAAACTACTAGACCTCATAAACATGAACCGTCTTGAATATATATTAAAAATGTCAACAAAGGACAGTCTACAGATATTAAAAATGCTAACAAATAGGAGAAAGATACTGCATATCACCCTGATAAATATCCTTGTTAAAATAAATGTCACCTCCTCACCTTTTCCCACTGATCACTATGCCATGTCACTCCTTATTCACCTCAGACATAAACTAATGAAAACCATACCACTGTTTTGGATTTTTCAAATGGTAAACATGGGACCCTGAAGAATCACCATGTGCCAGTTAACTTGGACTGCATATTTGGCCTCCCTTCACAACCTATTTTTGAATTGTTCTCAGCTCTATACAATACAAGAAATAACTGCATTAAAAGTTTTATCCCCCTCAGTCATAGGCATAGTAGAAAATAGTGCAACAACCTAAATGGTGGGGTTACAAAATCAACACATTATTAAACTGAGGGAAACAACAGTAAAAACATTCAGACTTTACCCATACACATGAAATATGGCTAAAGTCCACTCCATTCAAAATTAGTTCACTAAAACAAAGACAGAACAATTCCATTGAGGTAAAACTTGCCATTTGGATAATACATGCATACATACATGCATAAAACTGTCTCAAGCATGGGCATTAATGCCTTTCTAGCTTGCCAATATGCCAAAACACTTGTTCCCACAATAAGTATCCAGGCTGTTCTTAAAAATATCTAAACTAGTACTTGCTTTAATGTAATTTGGTAGTCTGTTCCATGCATCAGCTGCTCTCTCAAAGAACCAATTAATGCACTTCTCATTATTATAGAATTTCCTACATAGGTTGTCTGATGATTCTCTAGTACTTTTTGATAACCCCAAACATTCTCAGAGGTAGTTGTCACACAATGCCCTATATACCTGAATAAAATATCCTCTTAGATATATGTAAGAGACACTGTACAAGTTCATATATTTTAATCTTTCATAATAACTTAAATTTTCACATCCATGGATACCCTTGGCATATTTCTGCTGTACTCTTTCCAGTTTACTCATGTTTGTTTTCTTATAGGGTTTCCATATTGTTATTCCATACTCAAGTTTGGGTCTAATGTAACTAACAAACAATGACTTCATTATTTTTGATTTCCTAGACTCTATAAATCTTTTTATACAACTATAGTTCCATGACTATCATTACCCAATTGGTTGATAGAATTAGAAAGCTCATAGCTGAATCGACCCATATACTCAGGTCGTTAAATGAGCTTACAGTTTCAGTCACTGTGTGCTGTATTAAATATTCACCTTTCAATTTATGTCTTCCAAATCTAATATGCTTATTTTTTGATGTATTTATCAGCATATTATTCTCCTGTGCCCAACTGGTCAATTTAGTCAAATTATTTTGCAGACATGCCTTATCTGTAACACATGTAATCAGTTTACCCAATTTCAGGTCATCTACATATAGACTGTAGAACACCTCAGATGAAAAAGTTAGGTCTGAAAGATACAATGTAAGCAAGTAAGGTCCTAGGACAGAGCCCTGTGGGACACCCTGACTGTAACCAAGGATTTCACCTGTCTAGTTGCTGTATGATACTTGTCATGTCCTATTTGTAAGCCATGCAGCTATGCATCTTGTCAAGAGTACATCAATAAATAGCGGTACTAATTTATTGACCAATGTTTTGTATATGACCCTGTCAAATGACGAAGTTAAATCTATATAAGTTACATCACAGAATAATTATTGATTCATAGCTGTTTTGTTATATTATTATAGAACATCTTGTTACAGGTGGTAATTGATCTTTTTTCAACATGTGCATACTGATCTGGTTTCAAGTCCTAACCTATCCAATTATGACAATAACTTACCCAATATTACCTTCTCCATTATTTTTACACAACATGAAGTAGACTTAAGGGTATATATGACTCTGGGTTCCCTTACAAAACAGGTTTAATCAGGGTATGTCTCCAATTTTGAGGAATCTCCCCATATTTATATGACATAGTGAATAATAGATATAATGGTACTGTAAGTTCTTACTGAAGTGTTCTCAGGTCATTGTTACTAATTCCGTCTCTTCCCTGCCCTTTGTTTGGATCCAGATTGCACAGTTCTTTTTCAATATAATCTAATTTGATTCCAGTATCTGGGGTTACCTGGATGTAACTAGGACAACTTACCACCCCTTTTGTGGAGCCAAACTGTTTTGCATAAGATTTTGTAAATATATCTATAGTCTGTTGTGTCTGAGAATAAATGTTAGAATCTGCACACAGTTTATCAATTTATGTGTCTTTCCACGTCTTATGTATCTATAAAAAGTTTTCCTATTATATTTTCTTCAAATTTTTCTTGATCTTGTCTCACACTATGCTTAATCGCTTTGTTCAGCTTGTTTATTTCAGTTTTCAAAGTTGTAATTCAACCTCTCTTCCATTTCTTATATTTTTTGTCTCTCACCTTAATCAAGTATCTTGCTTTTATGGAAATATATCCCCCTGATGTCATATGCCTAGATCCTGATGTTAAACATTTTTATGATTTTTTTTACTCAAACAATTTTTCTTTCAAAACTTTTTACATTCCATTTCCAGTTTTCCACTGAAAACCTCACTCCAGTTAGCCTTACATAGTCGCTGTTTTGCTTCCATATAATCTGTAATTAATCTTCTATGCATTGGTTTAGATTTCAGTTTGGCAGACTTATCTAGCTAAATTAACCTTTATAACCTCATGATCACTGCACGTCAATAGTGGTAAAACATGACTTGAAGTTAAAGTAATTTCTTTGGTAACACAAAGTCTAGTATTTTCCATTCCCTAGTAGGTTTTTTTACAATCTGAAGCAATTATTGTTCAAGAATATACACTGTGAATAATTTCCTTACTAACGTTTTTGAATCAATATTATTCCAGTTTGTTTGTGGTAAATTTAAGTCCCCGGCTAATATTATTCTTCCCTCCTGTGTTTCATGCAAGAAATGTAGGAATTCCTCTAGGTCATCTGCACTTGACTTTGGTGGTCTATACACTCCAACAATTGTTATATGTTCCAGGGTTGTCTTTATTGTCATAGTTACCAGTCTGATAATGAGACCTTCTTGTCTACAACCTCGGAATGTAGTGTGGTAGATGAAAATGGTGTCACCATAGCACAGTCAACAGATATACTTAACACACTAGCATGTAGATTTGGATCAAGTTTCAGGCCACAAATGGATGTCCAGCTACTCTTCTTACCTACAGACAAAAAGTTACCTCTGAAGTGGTCACCTCTGCCCCCGTAAGCTCAGAATCATCATTTCCATAAGACCAAATAAAATACCAGGAAACCTAATTTCTGCAATCAGAAATAAGCTTGTAGACACCTAATCACATTCTAAATGCAACTGTAAGAATGGACTATATCCTGATATATGGAAACACCTTCCTTTCTTCTTCTGTGGTATTCATACATCTCACACGATGCCTAACTCTTTATGCCAGTTGGCAATAGCAACTCTGATTCCAGCTTTGGTTTTCTCATACAGATTTTCATTCTTCTCAACCCCACATCCCCAAATACTTGAAGCTGTTAACATACTCCTCAAGATACCATTTGATTTCATTTTTTAGCTTTTTCTTATTCCTTCATTTGCTGCCATGATCACCCTTTTGTCTGTATTCTATTTTATCCCATGTGCCTCTAGCTTTACATTTCATTCTCATATCATTTGCTGAAGTCCCTATTCAGTCTATTTGTAATGTCACATCATCTGCATATAGCAGCGTGGTTGATTTGTGCGATATGCTGGTAGATGCGATTCATCATCTGTATGAACAGCAATGGGTTCAGAGTTGAACCCTACACGTATTCCCAGTGGAAACACCTCTGAGAGTATGACCATATAAACCATTTATTGAGAAGGTGTAAAAGCCAAATATTGAAGTAAATACAAAAATTCCACATTGTGGCTTATATAAAAACCTCAAAAATTATACTGCATTAATTTGGTCTCACTAGAAGGTGCCCTGAAAAATGCAAAGAAGTCACATGAGAACTGATAATCATTTCAGAATTCAATAATTATAGCAATGGATTCACTTCAGAAGACTGAAAACCCACAATCTCGAATCCCATAAGACTGACACCCAAAATCCTGAAAACACAAAATCCTGAATCCCAAAAGACTGAAAACACACAGGATACAAACACTGACTATAGACAAGTGAAAGCATATACCTTTCCACCAAGCCCCCCTGCACCCCTGTGTAGGGGGAGCATACCCCCACACCCCCTGCTACTTAAATATATCAACTCTGAGAGAGGCACAGCCTCCCACATGGGGGTTGCAGGGAGCTTGCCCCCCTGCTCTTACTTAGTGAAAAGTAATACGCTTTGTCTTATCTTTGTTTCTCTGTGTCCTTTTACTGGAAAACATAACACTGCAAAAGGCTTAGGAAAGTTTTAACTGCAGTGTCACAAATAGAAACATCAGACTATATAAACATTCTCTGTTATATGATAACTATTTCTCCACACACACTGTAAGTCAGGCAATGAGAGACAAAGCCTTTAAATATTATCAGCTCACATAAAGATATGTTGTTTGACACAGACATTTTTATGTCTATCACAGATTGCTAATGAGCCTAGATACGTCTTACTGTGAACAGAAAAGGTCATATTTCACATAGCAGATGTTATCAGACAAGCATCAAGGAGATAATATCAAAGGAAGTCACTAGGCAGGAAACCAGAAAGACAAACAACAGTAAAACAATTGTCTAAAAGGAAAGTACCAGAATCTGTCCAAATATTTTATAAAAAAATGCATTCTTCCCAGTTTGCAAGCTATTTTAGAAATTATAAAGATTGTCCATTAAAAACGATAATCAGGAACTTTTTCCCTGTCTCTGAGACATCAGAATGAGGCTCCAAATGCAACTCAGGTGACCCAAGATTGATAAATGGTTTGGGAAGTTGCTGCCAGGATGATGACTCCACACTCAGCTCTCAGCTCTCACCCCAGGAGCAATAAATGGTCCAGTAATTAGACAGAGGCACAGTAAACTAAACCTTAAAAAGGGCACAGTATACTCAAATCAAGGGGTGGTGTAAGCCATACAGAATCGGGCTAGGCTTATAATTGCCCCAGGGCAGATAGCCTAGTATGAACCTATGAACCTATGAACCTATAAATGAGAGGTAAATGATGGTCAGAAAAAAAAATCAATCGAGAATTTCAGTACCCAGCTACAATTTCCAAACTTACTTCTCTCCAAGACCTTAAACTGGATTAAGTAGGTCACTGAAGAATGAATGATCCTGATCATATTAAAAAAAATACAAGGCGCAAATACATATTCTACTGTACCAAATCTTGACAGTGTACCTTGGTAATTTCTTCCTAACCCCTCCTCCTTAACCCTGACTCAGGCCCTTATGCCACCAATCAAGCAGGGGTAATCTGAGCTGCAGCAAGAGATTCATCCCTCTACAACATGAGGCCAGATGTACTTTGTGACGTTTGACTTAAGTAGGAAATGTTATACTGTACAAAACAGCTGTTTTAACAAAAATATTGTAGCAGCAAAAAAAAAAGCAAGTTTCCAAGCAGGAAATAAGATGCACTGCTAAAACTACTGCTCTAAGTGCAGGACTTAAAAATCCAGCTAAAGATTCTGCAAATAAATGAGCTTCAATTCTTTTTATTGGGTGTCCTAGACATATGCAGAGAACTCAAGAAAAGTGGTACATAGTTCTGAAAGCTGTGGTTCAGAAACATGGGCCACTTTGACCCAAAGGAAATAGCTAATATCCTAGCTGTCAAATTTAGTTCAACATTTACCCAGAGTTACAGCTAATCCACATATTTAACAGTCCCAGACCCCCCTTTAGTTACTATGGGAAAAGTTCTCACATTCCTCTCAGAAGCTAAGAACACATCACTCATGCTTTATGGTAACATACTAGGTGGCCTGATTATCAGTGCCAAGTCTGGTCTAACTGAATGCCTTCTTCTCCTGCCTCTTTAAAATTCTTAATTTATTTGAAAAAGTGACCAAAGTAGTGAATACATTCAACATATCTGGACCTGGCCTTTGGCACTGTGAATCCTCTCCTACTCTTTTCAAGCACTAAATAGTGCCAGAGGGCTGCCAGTAGTGCTTGAAAGAACTCCAAGATGGAGGCTAGCAGAAGTAAAAGCATGGAGGGAAAGCACTGCAAATTGTTTGAAAATATGGTAAAGGATGCTGAACAGAAGGAAATTGTGATGGGTAAGGTAACAGATGTTGTCATGGAGACATCAGAAGCTGATTCTGTTACTGTAGTGGATGAAACAAATAAACAAAATTTAGCTGCTTCTCAGATTGATTCTGTGTAGGAAAGCATTGTAATAACAGAGCTGGAGAACAGTGGACTGCAGAATGAAAAATTGTTTAAGTTGCTTGAAAAAGAGAAACCAGGAAATAAGTTTGTTGTACCATAGGGTCACAGGAGGGTACTAGGCTAGCTACCCTTTTGGGCCATTTTAGCCCTAGCCAATTTCCCTTAAAGATGATAATCAAACCCTGTACCTTCTGTTTGTGAGGCAAGCACCTTAACCATTACATCAGCCCCCATTGTCAAACTCCTTCAAACCAGAATTAAACAAGTGACCTAAGGATGCCTTTGGAAATCACTATAATTCTCTCCTCTATCAGCTGAGCTATCGAAGGAATGAAATTAAACTTGCTGGATGAGTTAGTTCTACTAGACTAGTGGCCTCTTTTTAGGGGAGACCCAAGCTGGTGTTTACACTACTAAGGGAAATTTGGCCAGGGCATTGCGGACCTTCCCTTACTCTTTGATAGGTGCCTAAGGAACTTTTACATCCACTTGAGCTAACACCAGCTCAAGCAGATGGGACCTTGGCTTAATGTCTCATCTGAAGGACAACACACTCAGGAGTGCAACACCCTCTGTGTGCTGCACTGCAGTATTAGCAATTGAGCTATCCAATGTGGGAATAGGACCCACAGCCTTCTGCACCAAAGATAAGTGTGCTACTTGTCATGCCACTTACAATGAGTTAGCCATGGGGTAAGATGACATATCATGTGTTTACTGAGGATGAGGAACAGAAAGAACAAGAGAAGAATCATTTCAGAGTACAAGTAAAACTTTTTCAAAACTCGTCAGTAGTAACAAGAGGCAAGAGAAAGGTATAGTGAATGTTTTTCAAAAAAGAAACACTGTAAGAATAAGAACTAGAAATGGGGCTGCTGTACAGTTGCATTTTGTTTGGGACAATTTAGTCTTAATACAGTTTTCTGTAAGAGATGTAAAGTCTTTTACTCATTTAGGCAAAGATACCATCCGTGACATTACATTAGAAACTGAATTTTTGCAACAAAAATTTCTAAATGAATGTGAAAAAAAGATATTTTCTCATGGAAGAATTAGATTTTTGTTGGTGTAGGACTGAATTTAAAAACTAAATGTGTTTCTGCAATTCAGAACTGATGTTATAGAACATGAAGAATTAAAGAAATGTTTACTTAAACACTGTGACAAAACTGAAAATATTAGGAAAACAACAGATGACAGACATGTATGAAATGGTGGATGGGAAATGCACATTGTGTTAAATGTAAAACAAAATGTTTGTAAAATTTATCTAATGTGATATTTCTAGAAGGTTCTATGGGGGCTTTAAAGTACCAAGCCCAACTAAAAACCTGTTATTTTTTGTGGGACCATGTAACATTTAATTCAAGACTTTAAAAAGGTTAAGTGCAATGTGAAGAGATGAGTCATGCAATGAATAAATGTAAAACGGAATATTGGGTGTGTGAGGAGGAAAGATGTTTTTGGTTGGACTGTGCACAAAAGAAGTTGCAATAGTACAACAGGAAAATGTAGAAGTTATCAAACAATGAAGGATATAACAAATAAGGATAGATGAGAAGGACAATGGGAATGGAGAAGGTGAGGCTAATTTTGTTCAAGAAGGTAAGATATATATATATATCAGATGAAAGAGATTAAATTAATCTGGAAATTGGGCAGTTCTGACAGAAACATTATACTATAAGAGCTTTTTATAAGACTAGGACAGAGTGGTGGGTTAAATTTAAGGAAAAGTACAGAAAAAAATATAGAATAGGAATTAAGGAAAGACGAGAAACTAGATTAGAAGAAAATAATAGCCATTTTTTTTCCTGTAAGAAAAGGGAAATTTGTGAGAGGAATAAAAAGAAAGTTAAGGAATTATTGTGTAAACAATAATATTTTGTTTGGGAAAGAAGGAAGAGGTATCTTCATACCTGGCAAAAATGGTACAATATGACAGCTATGTAATAAGAAAAGTGAAAGATGAGAAAGGGGAAAAATCCAAAATATATTCTGGATATCATGAAAGTTTATGTCACGGAGGTTTATAAAGTGCAGATGAAGGTAATAACCTACAGGATGTGAAGATTTTTTGCAGGCTAAGATTCCTTTGGATGAATTAGATAGTGTGCTTAAAGTTCTAAAAGTTAGCTCATCACCAGGATATTATGGGCTATGATGTATATAGAAATTTAATGAGCAACAGTCATTTTTTTTTTAATATTGAATGGGGTCAAGGAAAGTAGTATATGTGAAGGTATTATTAGGTTTATACAGAAAAAATATGTATATATAAATATTATAAATGTTGTAAATGTCATTTGCAAATATTGAAATTGTTATAAAACAGTTAAACATTATGTAAAAAGCACATGTGAGTCATAAAGTAAAAAAGTAAATAAATAAAACTACTCTTTTCTACAGATGCTGTGGGATCTTTTACGTTCACTGGAGTCACCAACAACTCAAGCAGAATGGACTTCAGTTTAACATCTCATCTAAAGTACTACTGTATGAAGGATGATGGTTCCTATTAAAGGCAAAGACATATCACTCCATTATAACAATGAATTACAGACATATCACTCCCATCATAGCAATGAACTACAGACACATCACTCCATTATAACAATGAATTACAGACATATCACTCCATTATAATAATGAATTACAGACATATCACTCCATTATAATAATGAATTACAGATATATCACTCCCATTATAACATTGAATTGCAAACATATCACTCCATTATAACAATGAATTACAGACATATCACTCCTATTATAACAATGAATTACAGACATATCACTCCATTATAACAATGAATTACAGACATATCACTCCCATTATAACATTGAATTGCAGACATATTACTCCATTATAACAATGAATTAATGACATATCACTCCCATTATAACATTGAATTACAGACATATCACTCCCATTATAGCAATGAATTACAGACATATCACTCCCATTATAACAATGACTTACAGACATATCACTCCATTATAACAATGAATTACAGACATATCACTCCCATTATAACAATGAATTACACATATCACTCCATTATAACAATTAATTACACACATATCACTCCCATCATAACAATGAATTAAAGACATATCACTCCCATTATAACAATGAATTACAAACATATAACTCCATTATAATAATGAATTACAGACATATCACTCCATTATAACATTGAATTGCAGACATATCACTCCTATTATAACAATGAATTACAGACATATCACTCCCATTATAACAATGAATTACAGACATATCACTCCCATTAAAACAATGAATTACAGACATATCACTCCCATTATAACAATGAATTACAGACATATCACTCCATTATAACAATGAATTACAGACATATCACTCCCATTATAACAATGAATTACAGACATATCTTACAGACATATCACTCCCATTATAACAATGAACTACAGACATATCACTCCATTATAATAATGAATTACAGACATCTCCATTATAACAATGAATTACAGACATATCACTCCCATTATAACAATGAATTACAGACATATCACTCCATTATAACAATGAATTGCAGACATATCACTCCCATTATAACAATGAATTACAGACATATCACTCCCATTATAACATTGAATTATAACAATGAATTACAGACATATCACCCATTATAATAATGAATTACAGACATATCACTCCCATTATAACAATGAATTACAGACATATCACTCCCATTATAACAATGAATTACAGACATATCACTCCATTATAACAATGAATTACAGACATATCAGTCCATTATAACAATAAATTACAGACATATCACTCCCATTATAACAATGAATTACAGACATATCACACCATTATAACAATGAATTACAGACATATCACTCCCATTATAACAATGAATTACAGACATATCACTCCATTATAACAATGAATTACAGACATATCACTCCCATTATAACAATGAATTACAGACATATCACTTCATTATAATAATGAATTACACTCATATCACTCCCATCATAACAATGAATTACAGACATATCACTCCCATTATAACAATGAATTACAGACATATCACTCCCATTATAACAATGAATTACAGACATATCACTCCCATCATAGCAATGAACTACAGACACATCACTCCATTATAACAATGAATTACAGACATATCACTCCATTATAATAATGAATTACAGACATATCACTCCATTATAATAATGAATTACAGATATATCACTCCCATTATAACATTGAATTATTATAACAATGAATTACAGACATATCACTCCTATTATAACAATGAATTACAGACATATCACTCCATTATAACAATGAATTACAGACATATCACTCCCATTATAACATTGAATTGCAGACATATTACTCCATTATAACAATGAATTAATGACATATCACTCCCATTATAACATTGAATTACAGACATATCACTCCCATTATAGCAATGAATTACAGACATATCACTCCCATTATAACAATGACTTACAGACATATCACTCCATTATAACAATGAATTACAGACATATCACTCCCATTATAACAATGAATTACACACATATCACTCCATTATAACAATTAATTACACACATATCACTCCCATCATAACAATGAATTAAAGACATATCACTCCCATTATAACAATGAATTACAAACATATAACTCCATTATAATAATGAATTACAGACATATCACTCCATTATAACATTGAATTGCAGACATATCACTCCTATTATAACAATGAATTACAGACATATCACTCCCGTTATAACATTGAATTACAGACATATCACTCCATTATAATAATGAATTACAGACATATCACTCCCATTATAACAATGAATTACAGACATATCACTCCCATTAAAACAATGAATTACAGACATATCACTCCCATTATAACAATGAATTACAGACATATCACTCCATTATAACAATGAATTACAGACATATCACTCCCATTATAACAATGAATTACAGACATATCACTCCATTATAACAATTAATTACACACATATCACTCCCATCATAACAATGAATTACAGACATATCACTCCCATTATAACAATGAACTACAGACATATCACTCCATTATAATAATGAATTACAGACATGTCACTCCCATTATAACATTGAATTGCAGACATATCACTCCATTATAACAATGAATTACAGACATATCACTCCCATTATAACAATGAATTACAGACATATCACTCCATTATAACAATGAATTGCAGACATATCACTCCCATTATAACAATGAATTACAGACATATCACTCCCATTATAACATTGAATTACAGACATATCACTCCGTTATAACAATGAATTACAGACATATCACTCCCATTATAACATTGAATTACAGACATATCACTCCATTATAATAATGAATTACAGACATATCACTCCCATTATAACAATGAATTACAGACATATCACTCCCATTATAACATTGAATTACAGACATATCACTCCATTATATTAATGAATTACAGACATATCACTCCCATTATAACATTGAATTGCAGACATATCACTCCATTATAACAATAAATTAATGACATATCACTCCCATTATAACAATGAATTGCAGACATATCACTCCATTATAATAATGAGTTACAGACATATCACTCCCATTATAGCAATGAATTACAGACATATCACTCCATTATAACAATGAATTACAGACATATCACTCCCATTATAACAATGAATTACAGACATATCACTCCATTATAACAATGAATTTCAGACATATCACTCCCATTATAACAATGAATTACAGACATATCACTCCATTATAACAATGAATTACAGACATATCACTCCCATTACAACATTGAATTGCAGACATATCACTCCATTATAACAATGAATTACAGACATATCACTCCCATTATAACAATGAATTACAGACATATCACTCCCATTATAACAATGAATTACAGACATATCACTCCATTATAACAATTAATTACAGACATATCACTCCCATTATAACATTGAATTGCAGACATATCACTCCATTATAACAATGAATTAATGAGATATCACTCCCGTTATAACAATGAATTACAGACATATCACTCCATTATAATAATGAGTTACAGACATATCACTCCCATTATTGCAATGAATTACAGACATATCACTCCCATTATAACAATGAATTACAGACATATCACTCCATTATAACAATGAATTACAGACATATCACTCCCATTATAACAATGAATTACAGACATATCACTTCATTATAATAATGAATTACACACATATCACTCCCATCATAACAATGAATTACAGACATATCACTCCCATTATAACAATGAATTACAGACATATCACTCCCATTATAACAATGAATTACAGACATATCACTCCATTATAACAATGAATTACAGACATATCACTCCATTATAACAATTAATTACACACATATCACTCCCATCATAACAATGAATTAAAGACATATCACTCCCATTATAACAATGAATTACAGACATATCACTCCATTATAACAATGAATTACAGGCATATCATTCCCATTATAACAATGAATTACAGACATATCACTTCATTATAATAATGAATTACACACATATCACTCCCATCATAACAATGAATTACAGACATATCACTCCCATTATAACAATAAATTACAGACATATCACTCCCATTATAACAATGAATTACAGACATATCACTCCATTATAACAATGAATTACAGTCATATCACTCCCATTATAACAATGAATTACAGACATATCACTCCATTATAACAATTAATTACAGACATATCACTCCCATTATAACAATAAATTACGCCAAGTGGATCACTAGCAACCATTAAAGCCAAAACGCTGACTACCCTAGGACGCAGAACCTTAATCTTGTTTATTCCATGATGAGAAAGTCATCAGAAAGTGCCTTAAAGAACCTTTACCTTTATGATATTTCTTTAATGGCCCTTCCAAAATTCACAAATTTCTTCACCTTCCTTTTTTATTCACTTCTTAGCCTGGTAATATGTCCACAGATGGATAGAGAATGTCTACCTTATTTATTTTTGCAGTGGTTTTCATGGTTTTCAGGATCCATCCTCTTCTTATTGTGGCAATTGCACCAGACGTGCACCTAAAAATCGTGATTACCTCCCTCCCATCAAATTTATTTCATTACCAGCTGAACATATCCACAGTTTTTTTTCCTCTTTGAGATTTGTTTCCATTTTCTTGTGGTTCTCATATAGGCGTTTTAGTGATCCTGTCTTAGGCAGCACTGATGCTGCATCCTATCTAAGGCCTACCTGTGCCAGGATGGAATAAGAAATCTGGATACAAGTGTCTTGTATTGTCATGAGGAGCACTGCTAAGGGAAACAGACTATATCGATGTGAAATGTAATCACGTTTAAGGGCTATGCCCTAACTTACTCGATACTTCACAATGTGCTACTTTGTTTGCAGGGTCACGCTTGCACTGTACTTCAATACATTATGACCTGAGCAAGATAGCTTGTAAGGTGGAGATCAGACCTGTGTACAGAAAGTTTTCAACAGACAGTGATAGGTTGATTATCTTGTAAACCTGACTTGCACACCTAGCATTTAATCAAGCAAAACTAAGCAAACTTGCAATGAGCAATATGCGTGCAACATCTAACTAAACTGTGGTGTAGTCCAGAAGCACATCAAAATATTGTCATGTGGAATTTCCAGCGAGAACATCAGCTACTGATGAACTCATGTCATTAATGACTCCTGAGCTGACAGCTGCAATATACTTAGCATGGACTTACTCTTTATGACTGGCATGTTAACTACCCTTCCTTGACCCCCTGAGAACAACAAAATATTCTGGTGTTTGCCACTCTACAGAACCCCCAACCTCTACAGAACATAGTTAGTGGGTGCAGTTTCCTCACTGTAATTTGGAGGTGGTTTATGCCCCAAGACTGATTTCTGACTCCATTAATCCAGTGTGCACTGTGCAATATAAGCCTACATGCTTTGTCTTCTGCATGGTGCTGCTTGCAGGATAGTACAAAAACAGCTCAGCATTTTGGTTGTGTGTATGTATCTGAACTTGCCTGCTTTGTATGCCCTGCATATCATACATAGGCTTTGCCCTGGTCACTATTTGTCTTTATTATCATGGATGATCTCTTCAGGATGCTGGTTTCACTTTTAATGCCACCTCTGGGGTGCCGTTGCTTGTAGCTTTCTATGAGAGTGGCACTCTCCTGGGCAATACTTGTCATTGCCCCTGACCTTCCTGTCCCTTTATTTCCCCCTTCTGTTACCATAATTTTGGTGCCATTTCTGTTAGCAGCAGCCAAGACATGGGAAGTATTTTAACTATGTCAAGCACAAGGTTGAAAAGTTCTATAATAATGTATTTATTTATTTTTTTTATGGTGAGACTTAGAAGACAGAAATGCATTAGAGGATACTAACATATAGTTAAGAAAAATTCCTTTTTTTATGACCAGACATTATGGGGACTATATCCATTATTATAGTCATCTGGCAGCATAACAGAAGTAGAAGTTCTATATTTTCTTCTGGAATTTTCAAGAAAAAAATGGAAAAAAAACAGTGGTCTTTCTTATATTTAGTAAATACTTTAATTTTTTCATGCCCTACTCTGCAGTCTCATTTGAAAATCGGTGGCTTTTACTGATCTTGTTCATACAGTGGTTATTTAATTCCTAGCTTGCAACTTTTATTTTACTCCGCATTGCTTTCATCTATTTCTTGCCTATTCCATAATGTACTACTGCAGAGTTCTACAATTTTGCCAATGTGTAAGAAACTATTCTTAGTCTGGTATGATATATCTCTCTGCAGTATTATTAACTGTTCGATGGTCGAGTAATTCTAGCGTGTTATCAGCTTTCATCTCCAAGTCCTCCTCTCACTCCATTTTGAATCTACAAACTTTTTTTCATTTTTGTCTGGATATTGACACACACACACACACACACACACACACACACACACACACACACACACACACACACACACACACACACACACACACACATTATTATTAGGTAATCATACATATTTAACTCTATCTATCTCTCTATATGTATGGGTGTACTGAATTCATCAACTGACCCAAAATGTCAAAGCCCTCAATGCTGGCAATAAAAGACTGACAATATGAACATCGGCACACTGCTACACATGTGACAAGTAATAACTTGTCACATGTGTAGCAGTGTGCCGATGTTCATATTGTCAGTCTTTTATTGTCAGCATTGAGGGCAATAAAAGACAATAAAAGACTGACAATATGAACATCGGCACACTGCTACACATGTGACAAGTAATAACTTTGGCACATGCAAAAATCAAAACTAAAGTAAAATAATAAAACATAATTTTTTGCAGGAAGGCAATCCCCCTTGCATCCTCTCACACCCCCTGCTAATTATGTATACTTATCTGAGATTATACAATGTCAGGAAAAGGCATTTTTCCCAACCCTGAGAATTGTGTGATACTGCTCACTTGTCAATATCTGTGTAGCTGACCAACTTTTGTCAACTAAATAGGTTCATAGGTAGGTTCATAGGTAGGTACTAGGCTATCAGCCCAAGGAAAAGTGTAACCCATTCCCATACCGGGAGTCGAACCCAGGCCACTTGGGTGAAAACCATGAATCCTAACCGCTAGACCATATATAGAACTCAACCATACCTCTCAACTGTCTAGATTTTCACAGAATGTCCAGATTTTTGACTCATATTTTTGGCCTGTTTCTCATAATATCTGTGGTTTTCTGTCAAATCATTGGGATGATCTAAGGATTAAAGTTACTAAATAAATATCATACATTTGAGTTTCAGACTTCATATTCTTCAGAAAAATGCATGCTAAGACAAATCGTGTTATTCTTTCAACTTTCTAAGTTTGTGAGAGCAGTATTTAAAATCTGTCCCTAGTTTTGGGCATTTGTCCCCCCATTATGTCAGGCTTTGTGCAGATTTCATGTGCTAAGATGTTGAGAGGTATGATGTCAATTATAGGTGGACTGGACTAAATTTAGTTCCCCTATATATAGCTATACTTTTTTTGAGTGTTGTGCCAAAGATTTCCTCAGAGATTGCTATACTTACTCTTTGTTTCGTCTAAATACTTAATGATGTTGACTTTAAATATACCATTCATGATGCTATTTAAGGAAATGAGCAGATGTGCACCATCTTACTAGTGCTGATTTGGTTGTATTCAGTGCTTCATTACTTGAGTGGAAGTGAGTGAGGTTCACATCTACTTTACAATGGACTGGCCACGATTCTACATAAAAAGGGCCAAAGTAAAGAACAAACTCGTTCCTTGCTCCAATCTCTTTTTCAAGTGTAGCCATATTAATGAACATTTCAAGCTAAGCTTTACAGATAACAATAAGGTGAAGGTAGAACTCATCAATGCTCACACTTTAAAAAAATAATAAATTATGTAGTTGCCATCACAGAAACATGGTTCTTAGACCCATCTTGTATTCTACAAATGCCTGGTTATTGTTCTTTCTACTCAGTTTGGCTCACTGAGCAAGAAGGTAGTGTATCTATTTTCATAAGTCAGTCTTCAAAACTAAATGTGGCATGCAATATTCAGCACCCAAGTAGAAATAAACAGCATAAATGACCATAGCCCCTCTATGTCACTTAAAGAGCACATCCACTTCTTTGATTAATTCATGAAAAGTATGCCGCAAACAATAGTCAGTTGCAAAAACTACTAGACTCATAAACATTAATGATCTTGAATATATGTTAAAAATGCCAACAAAGGACAGTCTACAGATATTAAAAATGCTAACAAAGAAGAGAAAGATACTGCATATCACCCTGATAAATATCCTTGCCAGCTATGTTAAAATAAATGTCACCCCCCCATTTCCCTCTGATCAATATTATTCACCTCAGACCTAACCTAATGAAAACCATACCACCATTGTGGATTTTTCAAATAGTAAACATGGTACCCTGAAGAATCACCATGTGCCAGTTAACTTGGACTACATATTCGACCTCCCTTCACAACCTATTTATGAACTGTTCACAGCTCTATACAGTGCAAGAAATAACTGCATTGAATTTTTTCTAGTATGTTTATTGATTTACATATGGAGAAAGAAAAGAAAAAAACAGTAATAATATACATATGTATGAAACCAAAAATAAAAAAGAAATACAAGAAAACTTTATACAAATATCAGAATTTCAAACATTTACAAACATAAGAAGATATTGGCTGTGCACTCATATTGTAGTGCTCATAAGGCTGTGATCTGCATTGCCCACAGTGTTTTAATATTTAAAAAATACATTTATGGTATACATGACTATTTGTACACAAGACATTAAAAGCAATGAAGTGGTATGACTATATACAACTATTTACATTTAGATGCCACAATTATGATTACATTAGTTAGACAGATGCTATGGAAAGGAATGGAAGAGAGAGAGGGAAAAAAAGTGGTAAACAAACCGGTTATGATAATTATATAGTACAGAAGTGAGATTTGAGTTTTGAAATTAGGTCTTTGTCTATATAATGCGAGTGAATAAAAGAGTTTTGTTTGTGTAGAGCTGTATGAATAAAGGTAAAATTCTAGGTAGTTGGGTGTAGCATAATAGAATATAAAGCAATATCTCCAATTAATCTTTGAGTATAGTGTCTAAAAGATAACACCAGTATTTGTGAAAATATGACATTTTATTCTGATTTTTAGTTACCAGTTTATGCAAGGATATAAATTTAGTTGCCATATTCTTGAAATTTTCCTATTTGATCTTAGATTTATCTATCCAATTTTTGGCAATATATATTATTTTATTAGTGCACATATTGTGATCAAAACATGTTTGTGTAAGCTTGCAAGGTTTTTGGGTGTTATGTGGAGAATTGCTGTTTCCCATGAAATAGTAGTCTTTTCATAACCCATTTTGTTAATTTTTACTTTTAATGAAAACCACAATTTATAAAATTTCTTGCAACTCCAGAAGATGTGCAATATATTTGTCATCTCTTGAGAGCAAAAGAGACAGGCTGATGAGTTCTTAAAACTGAATTTATTTAGAACAGCAGGTGCAAAATATACATTATTTTTAAAAATGAGTTGAGTGTAAATTAAGTTTTTAAATAGGGTAAGTATGAGTGTATTCTTTATTGCTTGAGATTTTTGATCTATAGTAATATTATTGTTTTTCTCATACCATTAGTTTGAGTATAAAAGTGAAGATTGAAATTTAATTGCAGATAGTTTATAGGCATTCAAGATCATTTTAGTTTTGTATAATAAAGTTTTTAAGATTGATTGGGTTGCTCTAATATCTTGCTCATTGACCACTAATTTTGAGAATATAGCCTTTATAAGTAGTTTAATTTGCCTAAGCATGATGTCATATTTATTTGGGACTCCTAGATAAGCTCCTGAATCAGCTAAATTAAGCTTATTTAGCTGGCATAATTCCCATACCATGATATTTTGAGGATATTTTGTTAGGTCTGTCATCTTGTTACTTAATTTCAGGTTCGGGTTTAGATGTATGGGTTGTAATAGTTCAAGTGTGTCTTCTAGATAAAGAGATGTAATTAGTATTTAAAATATATTAATTTTGTTCTTGATTGTTGAGTGAATTTTAATTGTTTTGATATTCTCTACTTTAATAAAGGGGATTGCTTTGGGGTTTATATTGAGGAAGCTTAAATGATTGTGACAGATTTTAATCCAGAATGAAGACCAGTCTTGGTTGGTTGGATCATCATTAGAAACTTGAATTATCTGCTAGCACAAATAATATCATGATAGAGTTTAAAGTCAGGTAGTCCTATGCCATCCTTTTCTTTAGGTAATACAAGTTTATCATAACCAATTCTTATAGATTTCAGATGACATTTAAATTTGAGTGGGCAGTTTTCATTTCGTGAAAGAATTTTTGGGGAATATTTTGATTTATTGCATTTAGGTGGTATAGGATTCTAGGAAGAATATTAATTTTATGATAGCAGCCCTAGATAGGAGGGAACGGTTTATATTCTTCCACCTACAGATATCCTGTTCAACAATTTCCCATGTTTTTTGCAGATTTTTTTTCAGCAGCTCATTATGTGTATATTTGTAGTTGATTCCTAGGTATTTTAGTAATTAACTCTAATTTCACTTCTGGGAAAATAAAATTATTTATGACCATAAGGGTATATAGGGAAAATATAAGATTTCATAGTTTCTTATAATTGAGAATTTTTTGATTGATTTCAAGATTTTATGTAAGTCAGTGTTAGGAAGTTCAAAATAAAAATTTAATATTGTCCATAAAAACTGTATATTTTAAACCATTTTGGATATTTGGTATGTGATTGAAAGTTTTTGGGCTATGTAAAGCAATAGTGGTTCTAAATAAAGATTGAAGAGCCAAGGAGAGAGGGGGGGCAACCCTCTCTGGTCCCATTGATAACTTTTAGTGGTTTTGATTTTATTTTATTTATATATAGTGTTGTAGATGCATTATTATAAATTACCTTAATGATGTTTATAAAATCTTGGGGTATATTAAAGCAAGGGAGACTTTTGAAAAGAAAGTTTAAGTCAAACTTTTCAAAGGCTTTACTTGCATCTACAGTTAATGCATGTCTATGATGTTTATATTTTGTTGAGAGTTGAATTATTGTCTCAAGAGTCAGAATGTTATCACATACCTGCCTTTGTTTCATAAAACCTAGTTTCTCAGGAGATATTATAGATAGTAGTACTTATTGCAATCTGTATGTTAGTATTGAGGTTAGTATTTTGATATCTATGTTTATAAAAGCAATATGCCTGTAATTATATGGGTTAGTTTTATCTGAATTGGGTTTCAGAATTAAGATAGTTTTTGAGTTATTAATATAGAGGTCTGAGATACCATAGGCAACAATATAAATGAACACTCTTATCAAAATAGATGAAGTTTGTAAAATACACTTTTTGTAAAATTTAGCAGTGAAGCCATCTGGTCCAGGGGCTTTACTAATTTTCAATTTGTCAGTTGCTAATTTTACTTCTTCTAGTATGCGGGATGTCTTAAGAAAGTTATGTTGTTTTTCATTTAAGAGTGGGAATTTTAACCCTTTTATAAATTCCTCATATTGATTAGAGTGAAATTGTGTTTTGGAGCTGTAGGTGTTATTATATATCTCTTCAAAAGAGTCCATAATATCTGAATTGGTATGTAATATTTTGTCCTTTTAATTTATTTCTGATATTCTAGAAGGGGGGCCACATTTTAATCTAGCTAAAATTTTGGAAGGTATTTGGCCCATTCTGCATTTTTGTGAAGCAGTTTAATTTCTGTAATAAAGTGATTTTGCAGCTGTAGAGTATAAAGTTGTTTTGCAAGTTTAACATAATCTCTTCTAGTTCAATAGTGCATTTATTTTGAAGTTTTTCTTCCACTTCTTTTATTTGATTTTCTAATTTAACTTTCTTATCTTTACCATGTCTTTTATAAAATGATGATTTTGTATGAGCATGCCTCTAATTCAGCCTTTGTAGCAGCCCTTGTATGTCATAGGGCATATCACTGTTAGTAATGTATTTTTCTAGTTGAGTTAGGGTGTTTGTGACTTCTTGTATTACTTCTTTTTTGTATCAGATTGGCACTGAGGGTCCAATTTGAGTGATTGTGTTTAGTGTGCTTTGATCTGGAGCTATTCATTTCAATTGAAATCTAGTGGTTTGAGATCAATCTAATATCCACTTTATAATTAATAACTATCATTGTTAATGATTCAGAGATAAAAAAATAAATTCTTAACCATGACTTATAACATGCAGAAAAATATGTTTATTTGTTAATCAAATTGTTGTATTTGTATAAGGTGTATATCCATTAAGTTAAAAGTATGCATTAATTCTTCTAATGCTAAGGTAATTTGAGATGATTATTTGCTATTTTTGTGTGATCTGTCTTTAATAGGGTTAATTAAGATATTACAGTCTCCACCCAGAATATAGTAATGATTTGTGAATTGTGTTAGTAAATTAAAATTTCATATAGAAAAATGTGTTGGTTCGAACATGGGTCATAAAAATTTAGGAAAAGTATGGGCTTGGTGGCTGAGGGGTAGGAGCTATTGAAGTGCACCATCTACCATTAAGATCAGATTTATGACCTATAATTTCTCCCTGAAAGGGTTTTTTAATTATAATTGTTGTTGGTTTAGATGCTGTGTCATTTCCAGGTGTTATAATTTGTTTTATCCAATTTCTGTCTCTGTCCTTATTCCATTGCTCATTAGTCATATATGTTTCTTGAAGAAAAATAATAATGGATTTAGATTGGAATATAAGATGCATAAGTAAATTATTTTTTTTTATCATGAAGGCCATTAATGTTCCATGAATCAATTATTATTTATGTAATTTAGTCATATTTGTATGGCATTTTATATTTAGAGAGTTTGATAATGTTTCATTGAATAACTAGTGTGAAAACTAGAATAATGAGTTTGAAAGTGTGTGTGGCATCTCCATCTCCTGCTTCTACCTTACTGCCTAGCCACCTACCCCCCTGGTCTGGAATAGAATAGTAGTAAGTATTGATGAAATAGTTGTAACATTTCTTTTTTTGAGAATTTTTACTATATAACAGAGGGATATGATAAAACAACATTATGTTATCCCAAGTACCAACAGTCATCAAATAACACACATTCAGTCTTGATACTCCTATAAGTAAAAGGTTAAACTGAGTTAGATCCAACCATTTAACACTCAATTATTAAGGTTTTCTGATTGTAATTATCTAAATTCCATAACCAAATAGAAAACTAGTAAAGCATTATTAATTACAAGGCATACATCAAATCTATTCCTAAGGTATGTAACAAGGTTACCTAAATACATACAGCACTACCAAAAAAAAAATCCCATCAAAAACGAACTTAGTATCAGTTGTTAGTATAACAATAAGATATTATATGAGACTATTTAAATAATAAGGCAGTAATGGTATAAATAGTTTCTAACAGAAGGGTTCACTAAACAAAAAATGAATAATATACTTTTTGATGGTATTTTATTCATGGATTAATGCAAGGTATACAGCAGTTGTATATGACCTTTTAGCAGCACAGCAAGATCTATCAATTAATAAGTAATTTTCATGTCAGGGATACATTCTTTTATTTAAAGTAGGCTCCCACTTGCAAGGTGGATATTTTACATATAATAAGAGTCGATGGCCCTATTGATTCACTGAAGTAATTTAATCAAATAAACTAGTCATATTAAAAAATAGAGCACTACCAATAAAACCCATCTATAGCAAACCAAGTATCAGCTGTTAGTATAGCAATAGGATATTACAATGATGCTTAATTAGAATAATAAATTTTTCCAGAACAAGGGTTTACTAAATGCATTGAATAATATGCTTTCTAATGGTATTTTTCTATATATTATTGCAAGATATTTAGCAGTTGCATATGACCTTATAGTAGCATAGTTGGATCTGTCAACTGATTTTAAAGTTAGGAATACATTCTTTTTATTTCACATTTTGGCTCCCATTTGTGAGGTGAATATCTTGCATATGATAATATCCAAAGCTCCTATTGATTTGTTAAAGTAACTTGATTAAATAACTGGTCATATTGAAAGAAGAATAAGTCAGTGTAGCCTGTATAATAATACATTCATGGACAGTTCAGGTTTCACTAGTACATGTCGCTCGCACAGATTACCAATTCAGGATAACATTTATATTATTTTCATACTTGGTCGAGGCGTTTGAAGTTGCCAAGCAACCATTCTTCCCCATCTGTTTAAAGTGAACACTTTGAGAAGATATTTTTCAAGTCTGCATCTTATCTAGTGGTAAAACCAAAAGTTGCAAAATTTATTTTCCTCTCCAGCTGGCAGTTGCATGAACTCAGAGAAAACAAAAAGAAAAAAACATGTAGTTCCACTGACATGACTGCTTCCTGGGACTTCTGGAGTCATTGGAATTCCACAATTGACAAGAGAAAGAGGTATTTTTATTTCATATAGGTGGATTTAGTTAATGTTTATTTTCAACATTGTAAGATTTGTTCCATATGGTAGGTTTACCAGGATAGAAGTAGTAATCTGCAGCTGCTTCATTAGTCTTCATTTATTTGCCACTTTGTTAAACATTTTCAGGAATGCAGACTTGGCTTCCTCAGGAGTAGAGACTTGATATTTGTGATCATTATGCTGGAAAATCAGTAGGGCAGGATATGTCATTTGAAAGCGAACTTTTTTGTTGATTAAGTAAGTACAGAGGTGGGATAGTGACTGTCATCATTGTTTGATTTGTAGTGGATTATCCTGCACTATTGAGATTTTGTGCCCTCTCCAGAGAATATTTTTTTTTTGTTTAGCTGCTGTAATAATTGTTTGAACATGCAAAGCATTTAGGATTCTTGTGTATATTTGTCTGGGTGCATCAATAACTTGTGTTTTACGGAGTGAGCGATGAGCTCCATCTATAATGATTTCTCGAGTAACATATTTGTGTTCCAGAAGGATATCTAAGATCTCTTTTAGAACTGCAGGCAGTTGGGCTTGGTCAAATTTTTCAGGGACACCTCTAACTAAGATGTTATTTCCTCAACTTCTAGCCTCAAGATCAATTATTTTCTGCTGGATTTCATTGACAGTGGCTGTGTTCTCATTTAGATTCTTGTGGATTTCATCTATTCTTGCTTCATTGTCCAATATTTTAGCCCCATGTTGTTCCAGTCTCAGTACAATTTGGTCCAAGTTGTTACCAAAAGAGGTTAATTTAGTTGAAAAGTTTTGAATTTCAGTTTGTAAAGGTTAAAGGACTAACTTTAAGTCATCTAGGTTGTACAGCTGTTCCTGTTTGGATCTCAAGGCCAGCTTTGGAGTATCTTGTTGTGACTTAATTGTTTTTTGCCTTTTAGAAGCATTCTCCTTTTCAGGAGAGGCAATTTGAGATCATTTTGTTTGGATGCGTGTGCATTCATTTGCTCTATTTGATTTGACATTTGCCATGTAGTAACTTTCTTTTCTTTTCTTTCCATCTCCAATCCCAATGGAAAATGGAGGGCCAGCAACATGCGGCTGAAGTCATCCATACAAGCTAAGGTTATTTTAGAGTCTATTTTCAAGAGATAGTTATTTAATATCATTATCTGAATGATAAATGTGAGATTTAAAGCATTTTTTTTTATTTTGAGCAGTTTTTTGGATGATGTTCATTTAGATGGATGGATAGTATATCTGGTAATAGGAGCAGTAATGAGTACGTGGTTATCGACCAGCGACCATCTTGGAACTGTCACGTGCATTGAAAATTATATCCCCATCAGTCATAGGCATAGTAGAAAATAGTGCAACCAACCAAAATGGTGGGGTTCTCAGCTAGAGCGTCTTCTGCGTGGAGACATGCGTGAATGGGCGTACCTTCGTTGAAGGTTGTGCGTCAGGGCTGGCAACTCGGCACGTAAAATCAACTACCAATCATTAGCGGACCGGAGTTCCGCTGTGGCGACCCCTAACCATGAAAAACTGAAAGACACAAACAAACAAATTAAACTGAGGGAAAGAACAGTAAAAACATTTAGACTTTACCCATACACATGAAATATGTCTAAAGTCCACACCATTCAAAATCAGTTCACTAAATCAAAGACAGAATAATTCCATTGAGGTAAAACTTGCCATTTGGATGATGAGACCTTCTTGTCTACAACCTCGGAATGTAGTGTGGTAGATGAAAATGGTGTCACCATAGCACAGTCAACAGATATACTTAACACACTAGCATATAGATTTGGTTCAAGTTTCAGGCCACAAATGGATAACTCCAGCTACTCTTCCTACTTACAGGCAAACCCACCTGAAATTACCTCTGAAGTGGTCACCTCTGCCCCCATAAGCTCAGAATCACCAGTTCTATAAGACCAAATGAGATACCAGAAAACCTTATTTCTGCATTCAAAAATAAGCTTGTAAACACCTAATACACATTCTAAATACAACTTAAAAAATGGGCTATATCCTGATATATGGAAACACTACTGTTTTGTACACCTTCCTTTCATCTTCTGTGGCATTTGTACATCTCACACGATGCCTGACTCTTTATGCCAGTTGTCAATAGCACCTCTGATTCCAGCTTTGATCTCCTCATACAGATTTTCATTCTTCTCAACCCCACATCTCCAAATACTTGAAGCTGTTAACATACTCCTCAAGATTCCATTTGATTTCATTTTTCAGCTTTTTCCGATTCCTTCATTTGCTGCCATGAACACCATTTTGTCTATATTCAGTTTCATCCCATGTGCCTCTAGCTTTGCATTCCATTCTCATATCATTTGCTGAAGTTCCTATTCAGTCTATTTGTAATGTCACATCATCTGCATATAGCACCTTGGTTGACTTGTGCGACATGATGGTTGATGCAGTTCATGACTGTATGAACAGCAATGGGTTAAGGCTTGAATCCTAATGTAGACTCAGTCCTAGTGGAAACACCTCTCCGAGTATGATCATACAAACCATTTATTCAGAAGGTGTAAAAGCCAGATATTGACGTAAATACAAAAATTCCACATTGTGGCTTATATAAAAACCTCAAAACTTACACCTGCATTAATTCGACCTCAATAGAAAATGTGCTGAAAAATGCAAAGAATTCACATGGAAAATGATAATCATTTCAAGATTCAATAATTCTAGCAATATAATGCTTAATACGTCTTTTATATAGGCCAACTGGGTATTGAAATAGGTGTGTTATATATAGCAACTATATAAATATTGCTGAGAGTATCTCAAAACAAGTCTTCTTGGGGAGAATCTGAAAACAAGAAAACAAGTCTATAGGCAACAAAACAAACTAAACACACATGCACACACACACACACACACACACACACACACACACACACACACACACACACACACACACACACACTGTCAAACCAACTGCAAAAGTCATAGGAAAGTTTTACCTAGAGTGTCACAAAGAAAAACATCTAACTATATAAAGTTCTCTGTTATATGATAACCATTTCTACACACACACTGTAAGTCAGGCAATAAGAGCTCAACAAAGCCTTTAAATATTATCAGCTCACATAAAGATATGTTGTTTGACACAGACATTTTTATGTCTATCACAGATTGCTAATGAGCCTAGATACGTCTTACTGGGAACAGAAAAGGTCATATATCACATAGCAGATGTTATCAGACAAGCATCAAGGAGATAATATCAAAGGAAGTCACTAGGCAGGAAACCAGAAAGACAAACAACAGTAAAACAATTGTCTAAAAGGAAAGTACCAGAATCTGTCCAAAGATCTTATAAAAAATACATTCTGTCCAGTTTGCAAGGCATTTTAGAAATTATAAAGATTGCCTATTAAAAACGATAATTAGGATTTTTTTCCCTGGCTCTGAGACATCAGAATGAAGCCTCAAATGCAACCTAGGTGACCCAAGGTTGATAAGAGGTTTGTGAAGTTGTTGCCAGGATGATGGCTCCACAATCGGCTCTCTGCTTTCACCCCATGAGCAATGAATGGGCGAGTAAATGACAGGGAAATGACGGTCAGAAAAAAAATTAAAAAAAAATGACAATCAAGAATTTCAGTACCCAGCTACAATTTCCAAACTCACTTCTCTTCATGACCTTAAACTGGATTAAGTAAGTCATTGAAGAATGAATTATCCTGATCGTATTAGAAAAAATACAAGGCACAAATACATATTCTACTGTACCACATCTTGTCAGTGTACCTTGGTAAACTTTCTAACCCCTCCTCCTTAACCCTGACTCAGGCCCTTATGCCACTAATCCAACAGGGGTCATCTGAGCTGCTGCAAGAGATTCATCCCTCTACAACGAGGCCAGATGTACCTTGCTAATTTTGACAAGTAGGAAATGTTATACTGTACAAAGCAGCTGTTTTCACAAATGGCAGCAAAAAAAAAGCAAGTTTCCAAGCAGTAAATAAGATGCACTTCTAAAATGACTGCTCTAAGTGCAAGACTAAAAAAATCCAGCTAAAGATTCTGCAAAGAAATGAGCTTCATTTCTTTTTATTGGGTGTCCTAGACATATGCAGAGAATTCAAGAAAAGTGGTACATAGTTCTGAAAGCTGTGGTTTGGGAACATGGACCTCTCAATAGCGTGGATTTCAATGTCACTGAAAAACAATTTGTGCTAGAGGGACTCCATAAGTGACCACTTTCCTAGTCAGCTTATGATAAAAGTAAGTGGATTTTTCAGAACAGTATAAATTCTTTCTTTAAGAAGATTTTCTGCAGATACTTTCAATTATTTGCTTTTTATGAGAAACTGCTCATGCTTTTACTTTTCCATTATATGGAACAAAAAAGAAAACATGTTTGCATCTATCATGAAAGAGGTCTGTTCCTCAGTTAAGTCTAGATCTAATAATTTTGTGGCTGGTTAAAGTAAGTTATTGAAAGTCATGCTAAGCTAAGACATCTTAGATTCAATCCTAGAGCATAAACCCCAATGTATCTTGGACAGTTTATATGAAGCATAGAAACAGCAGTAAAACATTACTTCTCGTAGTGAAAATAAATACTGATTTTTCATAATTTCATTCTCACTGTAACAATAATAATAATGTGTTATTGTAGACAAGCATAAATGCTTATATGGCAGAAAGTAACAAGATTAATGACTCTCAATTACTAGTGAAGGCAAACAGCAAATGAGTCCAAGACATGAAGCTGCCTTATGTGATTTATTTCTTTCTTCATTTTGGATGATTTAATTAATGCTTACTTTTTCTTCAGCTAGTGGTTTTGATCCATTTTTTTTTCTGTGTTGAGGCTTCAGGTTGTTTTGAACATAATTATGAAAAAGAAACGCTTAAACCTTTAATTGCTTCATATGGCCTTGATGTTAGAATTTTTATTTTTTATGTTTTAAGTTTCCAAAAATTGTATTGAAAATAAAAAATAGAGAAAGAGAAAGGGAAGTAAAAGAATAGGGAAACCCGCACAAGGGAATGGAAAGAGAAACCCAGTCAGAAATAAAAATGCAACTGAACATTGTAACAATAGCATTCATTATTATACAAAGATTACATAATAAAGAAGGAAATGCCATAGAGTTAGTTGACCTAAATGTGCCCCCATTATTAACTAGAAGGCCCTTGGTATCATAACGTATAAAATGTCTGGTATTCAAAATCACCCACAGTGGTAAGCCCTTTCTGATTCAGAGACAGCCCGATTATAGTTTCTTACCCCAAAAAGGTACAGCACTACAGGGGCTGTCTCTCTGTCCTACTGCATATGTTAATGAGACATTCAAGGGGAGCATCATTAATTATCCACATGCTCCACCCTGGAAATGCCCCCAGTGCTTTACACAGCTAAACGATTCATACACCTCATCTGCATAAATCCTTACCCGCAGCTGTGCTAGTTAGCTCAGACAAAAGTTGCAGACTCCCAATGGGAGTAATCATGTTAGAGGTAACTGCTGGGAAATTTACAGGATAGGTAATGGTGTGTGTGTGTGTGTGTGTGTGTGTGTGTGTGTGTGTGTGTGTGTGTGTGTGTGTGTGTGTGTGTGTGTGTGTGTGTGTGTGTGTGTGTGTGTGTGTGTGTGCATATATATAGATGTATGAGTGGTGTAAGGTGTGTGTGTGTGTGTGTGTGTGTGTGTGTGTGTGTGTGTGTGTGTGTGTGTGTGTGTGTGTGTGTGTGTGTGTGTGTTCAATGTAGGATGAATGACTGTGTTTATAGGTGTGTGTATGTGGGAGGGCTGCTATACCCTCCAGAAATATAATATAAATCAAATTTGTGGGTCACATTTGGGTTGCATGGCTAGGCTTTTAAGGGCCCTAGTGGTCATTAGCCTAGTATACACTTATGAACCTATGAACCTATACCTGTAAACTCCCTTTGACTATCAAGGAAATCCAGCAGTACTGGAGGGGGCACACTAGACACTATAGAATTTTAAACCTAAACTTAAGTCCTGTCAGAAGTTATTTGAACAGGTTTTGCAGGACAAAATATGTAAGGTGGGAGAAACAGGTTTTGCAGGACAAAATATGTAAGGTGGGAGAAACAGGCTTTAAGGACACTCTTTAATATTACTCTCAGTCACTTAAAAAGTTAGTAGAACAGGCACTGTAACACAGAAGATATAAGACTTACAAAGGACACACTAGACAGCAGAGACACTCTTTAAATGTTTCCTTAAGTAATGCAACAAAGTTAATAGATCATTATTTTCAATGAATTAAGAAATTAGTTTGAATTATGTTCTGTTGGTGCAGAAGCAGCTCTTTAACAAGTAATAGCTTAAGCCTTCTGTGTTAACACTAGACAACAGGGCACATGGACAATCTTTAGATATAAATGTTACACTAAGTACCTTACAAACTTCATGAATTAAAAAGAGTCAAACCCTTTAATAAGTAATATCTTTAGTTCTTTTCCACAGTTCCACTTCAGCAAGTAAGTAAGTAAGTGTGTGTGTGTGTGTGTGTGTGTGTGTGTGTGTGTGTGTGTGTGTGTGTGTGTGTGTGTGTGTGTGTTTACAAAATGCCCCAGTTAGGGATAACTGGTAGTTGGTGTTATTTTGCTCAGGCTCAAACCCTGTACATTGGGTACAAGAGACTGAATTCTTTACCCAACCACCACTTGTGTTTCAAGGAATTGTGTGCTTAGCTCTCAACTGTCCAGATTTTCACACAATGTCTGGAATTTTTCGTTCATATTTTTGGTCTGTTCATCTTAAAAGTTGTGGTTTTCTAGCATGTTTTTAATGTTTAAACACTGATTTTGTTGGAAGTATCAATAAATATATGCTTAATGTTATCGGCCATTTTCATTTTTAATCTTGTGAGTGGTTGTGTCAATAGGGGCCCCAGTGCACAGTTTGGCCCGGCGGCCAATAATGCTTTTAAGGCAACCCTGGTGAATGGACTTTGGTATACATTGGTCTGGCTTCTGGGGGCCAGCAGTCAATGGATGGGAGTGGTTTGAAAAAATAAATAATTCTAAAAAAATTTTAAAAATCTGCTGTTAATTTTAACGTAATATTACTAGGAAACAGTTTTTTTTATGTCACCAAGCTATTTCTGTGCAGAAATTTAAAGCTGCATTTTGTTTCTCTGCATCACTTGTTTTTCAACATTGCCACAGCACATGGGGGCAAGATTGCTGCAAGAAGGAATGTAGAAATGTGGCAACAGAGCAGTCCTAATTAGTGTCAGTGTATACTGCAGAAACAAATGACAAATGTCAGACTCCATTTTCCTAACTTCCATCAGATATTATAAATGACTTTGAGACTATAAAATAAGTCATAATTAGTTGAAACAGGAGAAAAAATTACTTTACGGCAATAATGAATCACTGTTGTTAAGAAACAGAAATCAGTCTTCCGCACTGATGCAATGAATAAAATACTGTCAAAGTCCCTTGTACCAGAAAGAAATATCCCACTTTGGTCACTGATAACCACCTGTCTGTTATACTCTGTCACCACCCACTAAGGGACAGTTACCTGTCTGCCATCTTAACAAGAGGAGGTAGTACTGCTAAGTAAAGAAATATTCAGAAACCTGTGTTTACAAATATACTGCCAGAAAAGCTGTGCGGCACAATAGCTCCACACTTAATGTATGTGTTTTCATGACCTATAAACGCTAGTCTGTAGCAGTACATGAATCCACTAGGGCACATAAAACAATTCAAGAAAGGTGTGTCTTTCATATATACCTTGTACAGCTGAATTGCATAAGCAAAAAACAGCATGATTGAACAAATGAGACCTATATATGATGGTACACATTTCACAGACAGGTAAGACACATAAGCTCAAGCTTTCCTAAGCCCGTATTTCCCAAGTACCACATAAACGTACATTGATAACAGTGTGGCACATATCAATGCACACTCAGTATGTTCCTCAAAGAGGATTGTCACTATATCATGTACCAAACCTGATGAAGCAACAGCACTACATATGTGAACAATGAAATAAAAAGCAGAGTGACAGGAACACACAATGTATAAAACTGCAGCTAATGACAGACATTGACATATACCAGGGAGAGTCCTCAGAATTCAAATGACAAGTAATAAATATCAGTTCTGCAAGAAAAATGCACCCCTGTGGCATGTGTCAAAAAAAGGAAATGGGACACAGGACGCAATGTACTGTGCACATCCTGTCATGGCAAAAAGCTGCAAGCTATGGGGAAGCCTCATGCAGAGCCAAGTTTAACCACAAAGTGTGTAGCAGGAACAGCAGAGCATTACAACATGCAAGTATGTTGTAAAGCATACATGGTAACGTAATTTCTTCCTTTAAATTCAGCAGGCATGCAAGCAGATTGCATGAAACTCAGAGATGTGTCATAGCGTGTGCAGCAATGAATGATGGGTACTGCTCAGTATGATAAGCTATACTGGAAAAACTTGGGGTGGATGAATGATAGATTACTGTGGAAACTGGTCAGAGTGGATTTATTTCTCTCTCTGTATATCATGTCAGCTATGGTGAGAGGAAATCCAATTCACATTACTTTTAGGGAGATGCTGATGAGGTGAATAGTGGCGAAGTATTATTTTATGTAGTTCCACTGGAGTTTTTCATTTTTTTTCAGACTATTTCTCTTTGTAAATTAATTATAACACTGGGCAAAATAAACTAGCCTACTTGTATTTTAACCTGACTTTAACATTAATTGAGTAAAATGCATGTCGAGACTTCATGAAGCATTTAGCAAGATCATAGTTATCCCTTGGTGTTTTTCTACAGGATCTGTTTTTGGAACTACAGTACTTTGTGATGCAAGAATAGAGCATGTAATGTGTAGGAATTGTTTTTGTCTTCCCATAACAGTTATTTTACATAGCTAATATAGAAGCTGAGAACTATAATTAGCGACTCTGAGCCTATTTCTGCAAGAAAACAGACTCTCTTTCAGTGCATCCTTAACTTTGTACATACTGCTATGGGTTGGCACAAAACCTCTGTTTGTGATATTTCCATGTATTGTACCTTTTTTCAACATCATTTTTATTGATTTTTATAAGTACAAATGTAATAAAATATTAAATAATAAAACTAAAACTAACTATATACAGTGTCCATAACAGATACATTTTTATCAATACATTCACATTTTATCTAACAGTTTTTTTAAGTTTCAACCAAGCCAGTTATTCATGTGTCATTCTTGAGGTTCTTGAAGTTAAAGTCAATAATTATCTGTTACATACAATTTTTCTCCAAAGATAAAAACTCCACAAATGATATCAATTTTTTACTTTTCCAATTTAAAGTAATGATTTTTCTTGCTATTGCAAGGAGGGAGCAGAGAAGGTGTACTTGTGTACCTGGAATCAGCGCTGGTATTGGGGCGTTAAATAATAATGAGTCACTCACTTCACATTTATCCAACCACAATGCTTTTATAAAAGATTTAAATTCCAGCCAGAAAGGAATTACAGTTTTACATTCTATAAACATATGTGCCCAGTCAGCACAAACCACTTCTTCACTTTTCAAGCATTCAGATATTTCATTTCCCGGCATCAGTGCTATTTTATGAGGAGTAAAGAAACTTTTGTGAATGAACTTCCATGTGTGAATTTTCCAAAAGGGAAATTATGTGGTATTACTGACTGATTTAAGTATCGTTTTCTCTTTTTTTGAAAATCTGAATTTAGTAACTTTTTCTGCATAATTCCATAGAGATTCCTCTGGGGTTTGTATGTCCATATATAGAGTCCTATATAGTCTTGACAATGAAAACCCATCATCATTGCATAATGCATTCATTTCACAAAATAGTAATAGAATTTTGGGTCTAGGTGTGGATTTCACTATTTGATTTATTTTGAATTAATTTACTATCCCCAGGATGCAGCAAGTTCTGCATGGCGTGTAGGAATAGTGCAGGAGCTGCTGGAGGCAATATGGCCACCGAGAGATCCAGGAACAAGCTCCCGGGATGTGCATGAGTGCTCCTGCACTATTCCTGCATGGACACAGCTCCTGTATGCAAATTACCCGCTTGCAGGTAAAAAACATTTTATTGAGCACTTTCATCATAAATTATTAATGACTTCTTCAGAATACATATCCCATTCCCACAATTCATTTATACTAACGTCAATCAACACCTTGACATACGTAAAGAAGAGGTATACAAATTTAAAAAAAAATGTATTGATTGTTTAAAAAGACAGACTTCCTTGTAATTATATTATAAACAATGCTAAAAGGCTAAAAAAGCCAAAATTGTAACTAAAAAAGCAACAAGATTAATTGTACATCCAATGATAATGTTAATAAATCTCCAACGTGAAATCAATGACACCTTTGTATACGTTATATATAATTCCCATTACAAACAAAAATCAGCCTTTAATTTCAACAGGCTGCCAAGAGAAACCATTTCATTAAGTCCTGGATTAGTGGTGGCATTTACTTTCAATTGCCATAATACTTCTTTAAATTCTAGCAAAGGATCTATAGGGCCATCTCTCTCACCCACAATAAGATGTTCCAAGACTGTGAACTTAAAGTGATGACCTTGGTGAGTACTTATATGTTTTGCCAGTGCATTTTTCAAATTGCATTTCCTAATGTCACGCAAATGATGGTATATGCATGTTCTAAAGCATTCTTAGTTTTGCCAGTGTAAAAATTAGAACACACCTGACATATACCTGCATAGACAACATTAGAGGGGGCATCAGGGATACACACGAGGAGTTAAGTTCGGCTGTTCAGAGATTAACTGAGCTTATCAGTGTATTTAATACGTAAATTTCGGGCTTGGGACAAAAGCTCATTCATTTGGTGGGTGAATCTGTTGTTCGCAAAACGGCACCCATCATTGTTTCACAGGACTCCCTTTTCAATATTCCACCAGGGCAAGGCAGCCCTAGTCAGCAAGGAAGTGCTTGCACTATGGAAGACAACAATGGTACACCACCAGGTACGCTTCAAGGTACTGTAAATTCAACTTTAAAGACTTTAGAGAAAGAAAGTTTAAAACTGAAAAAAGTTGCAGATAGAGGAAACAGTACCTTAGAGAGTGCCTGAGACGGGAACAGGTGCCAAAAGGTCTGAGGTAACTGGCATTTTCCTAATGGTTTAAATAATGGCTCTGAGTTACATAAAGATCTTATTAGCTTGTTTAATCGCCAGGGTTGCGAACTGCTGAAATTACTTATAAGGGACAATGACAAAAAGTTTATTTCTTTGCAAGAAACTGTTAACAAACTTGATGTAGGTATAAAAAAAGATGTGGCTTTTTGCACAAAAACCAATGAGTATAACTCGGTATTTGTAAATATTGGCAAAATTATTGATAAAATAAAGGATAAGAAGAATAAAAAACTGGATAGGGATGCCAAAGACTATGAATTAGGGTTAGCTTACCCTTTAGTTAATAATGTGAGTAATAGCTCATTACAAGGTAATTCTAATAACAATGAAGTGTTTGATGATATCAGTGATGAAGTAGATTATCAAGGAGATGCCACCCCCGGTGCTGTCCCATTAGGACAACCCCTAAGAAGGTCAGAAGGAAGTCGACAGCAAAATCATCAGTGCAGGAGACAATCCAGTATGAATTACCAAGGAGAACAACATCACCTACCCCCAAGCAATCAAGGGAGGTGGAGGGGGAGACGGGTGAATTGGTGACCGATACAATAATATCGGATGATATGCATAACAACAATCTTAACGAAGTTGTCATCATTCTATGAACACCTTCAGGAATGCATGGATCATGCAATCTCAAATAAAAAAAAGACCCAATCCTCCAAAGGCAGACGTCCTGTCTGGTGGACCCCAGCCATAAACAAACTATACAATAGAAGGAGGAAGCTACTAAATGATAGAGCAAAATCCCAAAAAGGGAAGGCATCTCTGATCAGTATTAGCAAAAAACTACGGGCACTCATACAATCGTCTAAGGCCAGCTCTGAGAGAAAAATTGCACAGGACACTAAGGATAATCACAAGGCTTTCTTTATTTATGTTAGGAACCTGGGTGGGAATTCCCAGATATGCTCAGAATTAGTCCAAAATGACAAAAAATACACCGAACCCACAGACATTGCCAACATCCTAGCTGACAGGTTCAGCGCAAACTCCCCCCCCCACCAAAAGGGCAAATATCTATCCCAGCAGAGTGCTGCCCCCCTAACTTCTCAGATGCTCAGGTAAGAGCCGCCCTCTCCAAAGCAAAAAACACAGCATCAATGGGACCAGACGGTGTCCTGGGCTGTGTCCTACATGAACTCCAAGAAGAGCTAAAGCCAAACATAAAACTACTGTTCAATCTCAGCCTTACTACAGGATATGTACCCAAGAGTGGCGTACAGCAACAGTGGTCCCTCTCCACAAAGGTGGTGCCTCAACGGATCCTGGAAACTATCGCCCCATAAGCCTGACTAGCTTGGTCTGCAGAGCTATGGAAAGGATCATCATGGACCTCATAAATAAAGATATTGAGGACCTACAGACACTGGATCCTACCCAGTTCAGCTTTGTTAAGGGCAGATCCTGCCTCTTAAACCTGGTTGATTTTTTTTGAAACAGTCACCAAGGCCATTGATGAGGGGAAGGTGGTCCACACAGCCTACCTGGACCTCGCAAAAGCCTTCGATACAATACCCCACTCGGGCATTATAGATAAGCTCACCAGCTTAAATATAAACCCCTATGTCACTAGATGGGTTGCAAACTGGCTCAAGGACAGAACCCACATGGTTAGAATTGCTGGAGCCATGTCAGACTCCAAACCAGTAACAAGTGGCATCCCACAAGGCTCAGTCCTGGGACCTCTCTTGTTCGGTATATATTTCTCGGAGGTACAGGCCAACACGGAAGGACTGTGGCTGACCAAGTTCGCAGATGACTGCATACTGGGCACCATAATCGACTCTCCAGCCGACACAAGCATCCTCCAAAAGGGCCTCATAGAAACAGACAACTGGTGCCAGAGCCATGGCCTCAAGCTAAATGCCAAAAAGTATATAGTCATCCGCTTTGGCAAAAACAAAGTGCCCACAAATTACCACATAGGTGGTAATCCATTAAGTACAGAAGAAGTAATTAGGGACCTGGGGACCCAAGTTGATAGCAGTCTCTCATTTGACAACCACGTGGCCAAAGTGGTTAGAAAAACATTTTATATAGCCCACCTAATCATGAAGGGATTCACATCTAGATCAGGGGAGGTCATCGTGCCTCTTTACTCATCCCTCATCAGGCCCATAATTGAGTACAATGCCCCTTTTGGGATGTACCTTACCAGACACCTGCAGCAACTGGAAAGACCCCAAAGTACCTCACCAAGAGGATCAAAGGGCTCAAACAGATGCCATATGCTGCCCGGTTAAAGAAACTCCAGCTCTACTCAGTGGCATACCGCCTGTTCAGAGGCGATCTGTGCCCGACGTATAAAGCCATGTCCAACCCGGAATTAATGGACATGCTGCACCTCAGAAAATCCAAATCCCATCGAGCTACGCGCTCGAGAGACTTGAACCTCAGCACTGAAATAAATAGGACATGCTGGAGGGACAGATTCATAACCCAGAGGCTCCCTTCACTCTGGAATAAAATCCCAGTCCAGGTTAGGCAGAGTCCCTCATTGACTCTCTTCAAGAGGAATCTTGATGAGTGGATGGGAGATCGTAGGTTTAACCCGGGTATCACTTCTGTGTCACTGTTAGACAGAGGCACAGTATACTAACCTCGAAAAAGGGCATAGCAAAATTAATTTAAAATGGGTGGCGAAAGCCAAACATATTCTGGCTAGGCTTATAAATGCCCTAGGGCAGATAGCCTACTATGAACCTATGAACTTATGAATCATTACAAATGACCACAACGATTTTAAGATTTACAGCCTTAGTAGTGTGTTAGTCACAAAAGATTGGGCAAATCTTCTTCAGAGAGGTACTAATTTTGTACCCTCTAAAAAATTCAATATAGAAAATTTATTTATTTTTTATTTTATTTTACATTTGTTGACCGGGATAGTCCGACTGGATACATGTCCATTTTCAGCGGAGTCCCGGGGAGAAAAGCTCCAACAGGTTTAAAATGACATATAATAAAAGACAGAAGACAGCAAGCCAAAGGACAGGAAACATGTACATAGAGAGATAACAGTGCAGCAATAGAAGTTACATTTGATTACTTTTATTATATACAGGTTAGTAGACCCTTAGTCGACTAAATCCTTCCTAGTCAAAAATTGCCCATATCTGTGCAGAATTTCTCATGGTAATCTTAGTCCAGGTTCATACAAGGACATATCCAATGCGATTTAAGGTGGATTTCTAGCCCTTTTTTGAATAGAGCTAGTGATGGTGAAAACGTTAATTTATTTGGGAGAGAGTTCCACACCTTTCCGATGACATTAGAGTACAGTCTGTCCCCACCTATGTTATGGGCCTTGCTTGTTTGTATTAGGAGTTTGTCAGATGAGCGTAGAGAACTAAGGTTGGTGTAGGGGGTTAGTATGTTTTTTAGACAAGGAGTGTTCTCTGGGTGTTTTAGGATTTTAAAGGCTTCTGCAAGTTGATATTTTTGGAGAAGATTCGGGAGTTCTAGCCAGTCAAGCTTTTTTAGGTTAATACAATGGTGTGTTCTGTAGGGCAGGGCAGTGATGAATCTGGCAATGTGGTTATAACAAGTGGAGAGACGATTTAGGTCTGATTTATTAAGGTTAGAGAGGATGGGGGAGGCATATAGTAGTGTGGATAGAAGGTGTGACCGGGCAGTGGCTAGTCTAGCTGCTGGAGTTAGGAAGGTTTTAATCTATATAAAGACCCTAGTTTTTGTTTACTGTCTTAATAGTTTGGTTAATGTGGGTGTCAAATCGGAGTTTATTATCTATAATTACTCCTAGTAGTTTAGTATTTGTGGTAGGAGAGATAGTAGTTCCGTTATTGGATTGGATAGTAAATTGAGTGATAGGTGTAGGGTTAGTTGGATGAAAGAGGAGTAGTTGGGTTTTTTGGGTTTAATATGAGGTGATGGTCTGTTAGCCAATTTTCAACTATGGTAAAGCAGTGTTGGGTGGCTTTTAGAAGGTTGTCCAGTGTGGGATTGGAACAGATGATAGTAGAGTCATCTGCATATTGGATGCAGGTGGCTTCGGGGATGGCTGAGTGCAGGTCATTTATGAATATTGAGAAGAGAAGAGGTCCTAATATGGACCCTTGAGGTACGCCAATGCTGTTTGGTAGTAGGGATGAGAGCTTGTTCTGCCATATAACTGCTTGTTGTCTGCCTACTAGGTAGTCCTGAAACCAGTTTAGGACATGGGTGTCTAGGTGAAAGGTTTCTAGGGTTGTGAGAAGGATCTGGTGGTTTACCATGTCGAAGGCTTTTGACATATCTAGAAAGAGTGCAGAGGAGATATTTTTGTTGTTCGATGATGGTTGATTTTTCAGTAAAAGAGAGAAGGGCAGTTGTCGTGCTATGGTGGGGTCTAAATCCATGCTGACATTCAGTTAATAGCTTGTTTTGGATGAGATAGGACATTAGTTGTTTATGCACACACTTTTCCATTATTTTTGCAAGTGGAGATAAGATGGCTATTGGCCTGTAGTTTGAAAGTTCAGTGGATGTTCCACCTTTATGAAGGGTATGACATGAGATATTTTCCATATTGCTGGGATTGTGGACTCACTAATGGTTCTGTTTATTAAGATTGATATGGGGTAAGCAATTGCGTCTGCAGCAATTTGCAGGTATTCTGCTGGTAGAAGATCAGCTGAGAGGAAGTTGGCTTTAATTTTTTAGTCGGGTTCGAATGTAATTAGTAGATATGGGTTGTAGGTTGAATGATATTGGGGGTTTGGGTGTGGTGTTTTTAGGGTGGTGGAGGGAGCGGGTAGCTGGCTAGCTAGTGACTGAATGGTTTCGTGAAGAATATATTAAAGTTGTTCGCTACTTCTTCTTGGTTCTTATCAGATAGAGTTTCTGGGGTGGGTGTGGTGGATTTTCCTGGTTGGAGAAGTTTGTTCAATCCTGCCCAGAACTTTTGGGGGTTCTTTTGGTTTTGTTTTGTAAGTGGTGAAAGTAGTTTTTCTTGTCTAGAGCAGTGGCTTTTTTAGTTTCATTTCTTATTTGTTGGAAGAAGACTCGATCTAATGGTGATTTGGTGACGCCACTTGGTCCATGCTTTGTCCCTGCGATTAATTTTGGTTTTGGTCTCTGTGGATAGCCAGGGTGCTATGTGGGATTTGATTCTAGATTCCCTTTTTGGAGCATGAGAGTCCAGTATTGCGAGGAATGTTTCATTAAAATATGAGACTGCCTCATCTATGGGAAGTAATTTCAATTTTGACCAGTTACAGTATTTAAGTTCTGTGTTAAATTTGATTGGGTCGAAATTTTTCTTATTTCTGATCATTCTGTACACTGGCGTCCTAGCATTGGTTGTATTATTTTTCAAAATGTATGTTAGCAAATGGTCACTAACATCATTAGGGAGAGTACCCGGAGTATATCTTAGGGGGTCCTCCTTGACAAGCATCCAGTCAAGTATGCTTTCTTTTTGCTTATTATTGCCTAGCCTGGTGGTAGTGGATATAATCTGAGTAGACCCATAGAGATTTAAGGGGGTATGATTGGACTGGGCGGAGCATTGGTTCCAGTCAATGTTGACATCTCCCAGGACAATTGTTTCTTGTGGGTAATTGTTGTCTATCCAATTTAGAATGGTTTCTAGAGTTTCAATATTGTTCCTGGGGTATGTAGATAACTATTAGGTTTACACTCTTTTGTTTATTTAATTTTATTATCAATGCTAATATTTCAGCGTTAGCAGTCTGTGGTGGTTGTTTGGGGTTGGTTATGATGTTTAGTGTATTTTTGTACAGGACAGCTATCCCACCTCCTTTTTCTTTATCGGTCAACTCTAAGTATGTTAAACCCAGGTGACATTATCTGATTATCTTTGGTTGATGGTTTAAGCCACGTTTCCGTTAGACACATGATGTCAGGTAGGTAGGTTTCTAGCATGGCATGAAGGTTATGTATCTTATTGTTCAGACTTCTTATGTTTAGATGACAGATAAGTAGGGAGTTGGTCGGTCTAAGGGTGAGTGGATGTTTGGTGGGCTCTATGGAGCTGGTAGGGCCAGGGTTGGGGTGGATGTCCCGTCTTTGGTGATGTTTCTCCTCAGGTAAGCTATTAGTTTTAGGACTTTGATTAGTATCTTTAGACCTTGTTTTGTTTTCAGAGTTAATTGTTGTTGTTTAATAAGGTAAGGTTCTATGAGATTTTTTGTATTGGGGATTGTTTTGTCGTAGTAGAGTTCGACTATTGGTGGTTGGGAGTGGGCGTTTGTGTGACAATTTGGATAGTGGAGGCCTGCTAATGATAGGTGTTCATAACTTGTTAGGAGGTACAGTGTAGCAATGAATGGTAGGATGAATAGGATTATTATCCCTCTTGGCCTAGGCATGGTGATAGGGTGAGAGGGGAGTGGTATGTGGGAGAGGAAGTATGATGGGTAGGACAGGAAGTGGGAGTGGTCAGGTGGCTATAAATCTAGAGGTAGTGGGGGCGGGTGGGATATGGGGCAGGATGGGGAGCGGAGGCGAGCGAGGCGAGGCTGGAGCGGGCCAGCCCACTTCACAGAGATTATAGAGCTTTAGGTGGCTTAACTTGATTGAGTTTCTTTATAAGCTTGTTTGTGTGTCTTTGTTTGTCACAGCTTTACAATTCTGCAATAATTTCAGACTTTCCTCACTCAAATTGGAGAGAAGTTACCAAAATTTGTCATATAATTGAGAGATTATTTTGGGTTGGCTGCTGTGTTAGAACCCACTAGACTAGTCAACAGATAAGCTGCTCAACAGTTAGGTTTTATTAACCTTTAGTCAGTAATTCTTGCTGGCGATGGGGTTGCGACTCTATCCAGCAGTCGCACTCTGTCAGGCCGGTTTGGCTTGGGCGGTTGGGTGCCTACCGTAATGTGGAGTTCTGGGAGGTACCTAGATAGATAATACAGTCACTACGTTAGCAGCGGTTTAGTTACATTTCAATACATATTGGCTTTCAAGAGGGACTTCAGTGCAGTAAACCATAGGCAATTTAAGGGGTACAAGTTGCTTTTACTCTATCGACACTAGTAGCGTAATGGCGTTCTACAGGCACGCTACTTAATAGACCAGATAACAACTTAATCAAGCAGTTTTCTAGAGTTAGTAACATATATTTAACAAATCAGGTTGTGAGAAAACGCTACGTTATGGCTACAGTAATTATTCCAGTAGCATTTGGTTTAGTTCCTATATGCTGGCAATATCAGTTCAAGACACATAAACAGTTAAACGCCGTAGCTAGGTTTAGGCGAACAATACGACATCGCTCAATCATTCAAAGCCAGCCAAAACCTTATAGTAAATTCCAATAAGATATACATTGTTTAATTAACAGTCGCTAGTGAAATCTAACACATTTAGATACTAGTACAGCATTATTTTGAGACATACCCAGTTTTCCAATGGCCAAGTGGGTCGGGAACACAGCAGCTACTGAGTGATGGCGGAAACTGGGGTGGATAAGTAACTTTCCTGATGTCAGAAGGGGGAGGGCAGACCGGGGCCAGCCACTTCACAGAGATTATAGAGCTTTAGGTGGCTTAACTTGATTGAGTTTCTTTATAAGCTTGTTTGTGTGTCTTTGTTTGTCACAGCTTTACAATTCTGCAATAATTTCAGACTTTCCTCACTCAAATTGGAGAGAAGTTACCAAAATTTGTCATATAATTGAGAGATTATTTTGGGTTGGCTGCTGTGTTAGAACCCACTAGACTAGTCAACAGATAAGCTGCTCAACAGTTAGGTTTTATTAACCTTTAGTCAGTAATTCTTGCTGGCGATGGGGTTGCGACTCTATCCAGCAGTCGCACTCTGTCAGGCCGGTTTGGCTTGGGCGGTTGGGTGCCTACCGTAATGTGGAGTTCTGGGAGGTACCTTTAGTCAGTAATTCTTGCTGGCGATGGGGTTGCGACTCTATCCAGCAGTCGCACTCTGTCAGGCCGGTTTGGCTTGGGCGGTTGGGTGCCTACCGTAATGTGGAGTTCTGGGAGGTACCTTTAGTCAGTAATTCTTGCTGGCGATGGGGTTGCGACTCTATCCAGCAGTCGCACTCTGTCAGGCGGTTTGGCTTGGGCGGTTGGGTGCCTACCGTAATGTGGAGTTCTGGGAGGTACCTTTAGTCAGTAATTCTTGCTGGCGATGGGGTTGCGACTCTATCCAGCAGTCGCACTCTGTCAGGCCGGTTTGGCTTGGGCGGTTGGGTGCCTACCGTAATGTGGAGTTCTGGGAGGTACCTTTAGTCAGTAATTCTTGCTGGCGATGGGGTTGCGACTCTATCCAGCAGTCGCACTCTGTCAGGCCGGTTTGGCTTGGGCGGTTGGGTGCCTACCGTAATGTGGAGTTCTGGGAGGTACCTATAATGTCCAAGTGTCTAGTCTAAACATGTCCCATTCATTCTTCAAGCAAACATCTACAATGTTGACTGCTTCTCCAGATGGCTTGCACACTCTACAGAACAGCTTAACCAGCAGAATATTGCAATTATCTGTAAAACTTACTTCAAAATTCTAATCACCGATAGCAAATTGTGACAGTCATTTATAATCCGTGTCACCAACCACAAAAGGTACAATTGTTAAAAAAACAGTATTCATTTAATAAAAAAGGCTGCGATAATCTCTTGTCCAACCTTCACTTATGACTGTGACTCCCACATTGGATGTGATGTTATATACCAGAAAGTTGAATTTTAGTGTGACCTTGGGTGAGACTAATAATAGCAACAACAATTATATTTATTGTAGAAAGACCAGTATATTTAACCAACCATTACACCCCACTTTACAACTGTTTCAAGGGATTTGCATGAAAGAAATTAGAGATCTGGCCAGAAATAACTTGTATACTACATCTCTGAATTTAACTAAAAAAGACGTTATCCTTCTTGATACTATTTCCAACAACAGATCCATTCAAGTAATGTAACCAGATAAGGGTGGTGGACTAGTGGTCATGGACCAAGAAAGATACATTGATAGTATGCTAGAACATTTATTCGGGGATGGATATGAGCAAGTTTCCCGAAATTAGTTGAATATAGCATACATACATGTTGACGTGGTGCTTATGGATCTATTATTGAACAACCAGATTACAGAAGTAGATTTTAATTTTTGCACGCAAAAACATCCAAGGATCTCGACTATATTTGGGATCCCCAAGATCCATAAAAATATCATGCACCCTCCACTTAGACCTATAGTCGATGCGAAAGGTTCTAAAACCATCTCAATAGCTAAATTTTTTGACAATCAGTTAAAGAACTGTTTGGGTTCTTTCACCAATATTATTAAGGACTCCTGGGACTGTTTAAAGAAAATTAAACAGGAATACTTTTGTGGTGATTTAATATTCACCACCATTGATGTTAAAGATTTATTTAATGTCATCCCTCATAATGAGGGTATAGAGATGTTCTATGACTTTTTATGTCAGCATACTACTTTCTCACATACTAAAATATTGACATTGTGGACACTGATGAAATTGGTTTTAGAAAATATTTTTTTGACTTTTGAGGGACACATTTTCAAACAATGTTCGGGTATAGCCATGGATGCAGCCCAGCCTGTGCGCCAGTTTTTGCGAATATTGTTCTTACTCAGTGGGAATTGGCAGTGTGTTTACATCTTCAGGGATGTCATGTTAGGTTTTATGGACGATATTTAGATGACATCCTGACTTTTTGGAAAGGTAACCATGACCAGTTGTCTGAATTTTTACTGTTTCTAAATTCCAGTACTTCATTTTTGAAATTCACAGTGGTGATAAACAACGACTCCATTAGTTATTTAGATATTTTGATCAGCAAAGATTACATCACCAATCAATTTTGCTCCACCATTTTCCATAAGACAACATACTCGAACTCCCTTCTCCATTTTGAGAGTGGGAACCCTGTGTACCAGAAACACTCCTTGGTCAAGGGTCAGGGTGTGAGATTGGCCCGCATGATTAGTAAATTGGATTATTTTTACAAGGAAAGGGATGTTTTATTGAGTATGTTGATGAAGAGAGGCTACCCTGAAGAGTTTGTAAAACCACTCTTGGATGAAGTGACCAGAAAAAGAGTGGAGGGGCATTTTTATCCTTTGTTAGGGATTGATATACCCAGGTTGTGTGCACCATTGGAGAATAGTATATCAACAACTGGTTGTTATAGCAATGGGTTAATACTCACATACACTCCACAATTCCAACTGGTTTGTGACATTATTTTTAAGAATTGGTTCATTCTTAGAAGTGATGTGACCATAGGTGATAAAGTAGGCAAAGCACCTGTTGTAGTATACAAAAAGGATATCAGCATCAAGAACATATTAGAAAGAAATAAAGGGAGGAATACCACCAATGGTATGGGTAAAATGATTAAATGTGGGCAGTGTACCCAGTGTAAAAATATCTTAGAGGGTGATAAGGTCTTCTTGATGGGGTACGGCTGGGTAAGGTTACAACAGAACAATAATTGTGGCACCAAGAATGTTGTGTATGCAGGTATATGTCAGGTGTGTTCTAATTTTTACATTGGCAAAACTAAGAATGCCTTTAGAACACACATATACCAGCATTTATATGACATTGGGAAATGCAATTTGAAAAATGCACTGGCAAAACTTATGAGTACTTATCCAGGATATCACTTTAAGTTCACAGTCTTGGAACATCTTATTGTGGATGAGAGAAGTGGCCCTACAGATCATTTGCTAGAATTTAAAGAATTATTATGGCAATTGAGAGTACATGCCACCAATGATCCAGAACTTAATGAAATGTTTTCTCTTGGCAGCCTGTTGAAATTAAAGGCTGATTTTTGTTTGTAATGGGAATTATATATAACATATACAAAGGTGTCATTGATTTCATGTTGGAGATTTATTAACATTATCATTGGATGTACAATCAATCTTGTTGCTTTTTTAGTTAAAATTTCGGCTTTTTTAGCCTTTTAGCAGTGTTTATAATATAATTACAAGGGAGTCTCTCTTTTTAAACAATCAATACATTTTTTTTTTAATTTGTATACCTCTTTATTATGTATAGCAAGGTGTTGATTGACGTTAGTATAAATGAATTGTGGAAATGGGATATGTATTCTGAAGAAGTCATTAATAATTTGTGATGAAAGCACTCAATAAAATTTTATTATTTTCCCTGCTGCCTAGTTCGTTTTTAGTGCTTCTGTTCTAAGTTGTCATTTTGTTCATTTGGAGGTAAAAACCATGCAAATGAGGTGCATTTGCGATCCAGGAAGCTGGCAGCTGGCCATGCAGGACTAGTGTAGTCTGCAGAAATGTAATCGGTTAGTAACCGAGTACATTTCTGCAAACTACAAAACAGAGCCATGACAGCTCCAAATAAAGGGTGTATATAATGTGGAAAGCATGCCAATGGCCAAACATATGGCCATTGGCATGGAAAAGAGTTGCAAAAATAAAAAAAAAATAACTTTTACTTTTTTTAGATGATTTCAGCTGTTTAAGTGTAGGGCAGCTGCATGCAAATGGGATCGGGCCGAAAAAAAAAAAAAAAAAACTTGAAATAAGCATTCTATCCAAAATCACAATTTTGCCATTATACTCAATGGCAGGCAGAAGACAACATGGCCAGTGAATAGTGGTTGCTAAGGGGGAAGGCTCAGTGTCAGACTTGTAACTAGGCATTAGCAGGCAATCCTATGCAAATGAGGGGAATGATATTGAATCCCAGATCCCACCTCATGGCTAGCCTGCACCCAAACATGTAGGTGCAGGAAGACCATGGTGCAAGCCTAAGAGCTAGCTGACATCATAGAGGGGTGTGCCAGGCATACTGTAAGCTTATTAGAGCCCTGTTGCTTGGGTTTGCCCTGAGCTTGGCAGAGCAAAGCAAGGGGGTGAGTCTGAAGCTGCCAAGCACACTTTACATTGCCTAAGTGGGTGTGCACGCTGTAAACCGTGTTTTAATGGAAAAAAAAGTAACCCAAAAAATAGCAGCTCCATGCACATCTGAGCAATGGGTTTGCGTGGCATGCCCCTGGGCTTAAACAGGAAGACAATGGGAAGGGAAAACAGCAGTAGGAAGGTAATCAAGGAGAGCTAGCATAGCTGGCAAGTGAAATGTATCAGAATCAGCCAATTACACAGGCAGCACCCCAGCCCAGCCCAGCACACCACTATAAACTATGCAGATACCTTTCCCTCTGTTTTTTCTACAAACTGTACACCACCGGTGTACATAAGCAGGGAAATTTTACCAAACAAAAGCAACAAAATGATAGGGGCTGCAGCAGCTATCATAAATCAACATGTGGAAGAGGCTGAGGGTGGTGAGGATGAGAATGCTGATGACCAACCCACAGTGAGGAGAAGGAGAAGAGTGTACAGACCCAGTATAACCTACCAGGGGCTACATGAGCTGGAGATAGGGGAGCACTATAGGGTGGACAGGGACCTCCTACAGCAAATTGTTGAGCTGTGCCACCCACACCTCACACACAGAACCAACAGAGGGGAACCCATCCCAGTGGATACCAAGGTATGTGTAGGCCTAAGAATACTAGACACAGGTACCTTCCAGAGGCCAACTGGGGATATCATGGGGATCTCACAGGCATCAGCATCCAGGGTCCTCCACCAGTTCCTGGATGCCATGTCAGCACATGCCGGTGAGCACGTATAGTTCCACAACAGCCATGAGGTGTTGACCAGCAATATTCATCTTTTCCACCAAATAGCAGAAAACCCTGAGGTAGTGGGTGCTATAGATTGCATGCACATATGCATCAAAGCACCACCTGGTGAGCAGGGTAGGGTCTACATCAACCACAAGGGCTTCCCTTCCATCAACTGCCAGGTTGTGTGCAATACCCAAGACATTATAATGAATGTGTGTGCTGGCTGCCCTGGAAGCTATCAAGTCTCCCACATCTGGCATATGATGCAGCTATACCAGAGATTTGCCAATGGGGACATCCCTTACAGCCACCTAGTGGGGGATACTGGTTATGCACTGGAGCCGTGGCTGATGACACCCATCAGAAATGCACACACACCCGAACAAGAACTCCATAATGAGATACATGCACAGACCAGAATCATAATACAGCATGTGTTTGGGATGCTCAAGTCATGGTTCCAGTGCCTGGACACATCCGGTGGAGCCTTGCAGTACTCACCAGCTACATGTACCCAAATTGTCATTGTATGCGCCATGCTACACAATATGATCCTGCAGAAACAGCTGCAGCAGGAACAGCATGGGGCAGGGCCACACAGCCCCCCCACCATTGTCAAGGCCTGCACAGGCAGAGTGACTCGGAGGAGGAACAACCTGAGCCTGCCCCAGTAGGCAGAATGAGGCATGCCCAGTAAACACTTGCCGTGGCAAAGAGGCAACGCATAGCACATACACTGACATGGTAGGAATCCAGGGAATGACACCTCTCTCTGACTCCCACATACAGAAAAAGGGATGACAAACATGACACTGCCTGTGCTTAACCATGTATAGGGAGTGTACTATGTGCATCTGACATAGTCATCCCTCCAGTACCATCCTCAATACTGGCACAGCCACAAGGTAAGTCACTCTCCCTATCAATTTCCGAATGGAGTAGTATGTTTTGTTACTTGTATCTATGGTATGGATGTGAGCATGCAAGGGAATCGGGTGGCTGAATGGGATGCCAGCAGATAGTAGACACCTAAAGTGGCAGCCTGAGGTCTGTAACAAATACTGGTGTCACCATAGTAGTCAGTACTAGAAAAGGTGACAAAACTCACTGCAGGAAATGTGGTGGGCCACATGTGTGTCCAGCCAGCAGGACAGAAACAAAGGCTGTGCTAAGGCCTCTGATTGATGGCTATGGAGAATATCCTCCCTCCAGACCTACACAGACAGACTACAACAGGTCAGGCAGTGAGATGTTAGTTCTAAAGGGTAAGAAATCTGAAACTGAAATGTAGGTCAATCAAACCTAAGACCTGTAGTACACTGATATGCCTCTAGTCAGCATGATAGGCCAGAATACAGAATGAAGTGGAGTAACTGAAATACCAGTACAGTCATAGCAAATGTGTACAAGTGGCAGGTGTGCCCCCCCCCCCAATCCTATGTAGAAATGTAGTAACATGTATGTGTAGGTATAATAACAGTGGAGCATAGATTACCTGAGCTGGCCAAAGTAGCAGATAGATTGTAGCATGCGTACAATATACAGGGTTGCGTGTGTTAGGTTGCTGTGTGTTGTATATTGTTTGAGAGTGGCCAGTATGTAGGCATGGTGAGGTTTGTCCTGGTGGCCATTGGCCAGTACTACCGATGACAGGGCCAAGTTCTCACAACTGCAGTGCCAAAAACAATGCACCCCAGCAAAACACATTCCAGCAGTAAGCCATAGTAAATGTTTGAAAGTAATATATGTCACCATCTGAAAGATGGACATGGCATGAATGTGGCCCCAGACATACAAACAGTACACAGGGAGAAGTACCCTAGACAGACAGTGTATAATATGTTACTGTCAAATGGACACACCTTTGGAATTGTACATACAGGTTAGCAGCACATTAGTTGGGTTTGTAGTAGGGAATACCGATGTCATCTGGCCAAACACTGGCAGACCACAAAGATCACAGGAATGAAGTATTGAGAAACAGCTGATGTTCCTGCACAAGCCAGCATAAGTGGAATGCCTCATGCATATCTGTGAGTCAGATGCAAGTAGTGTCCATAGCAAACATGCACCCAGCTCACACCGCCATCATCCATAGGTGCATCTCTGGTCTTATCCCTGCTGTTGGGAATGAGTACAATATGACCCCAACCTCTGCATGGCAATAGCCAAAGAATGCAGCATGCAGAACAGGTGTCCCATGCAGGTGTGTCCCTAGCTGTAAGCAGCACCCTGCCAGCATCCACACCATTGGATCAATAATGACAGAAAGTATTGGCATCAACACCTTACACACCTACCCTGTCACCCCAGGGGGAATATAGTGTCTTGCAGTCTGGGACTGTAGGAGTGACACAATGCAACTGTCTGGGACAGCTGGCCTGCATCACTACCAAATGGCCTACAGTCCTCTGCCAAATGCCTGTTTCTCACTCATACTGCCAATGTATGTTATGTCATGGACTCCCAAATAACAACATAACATAGTCCACAGAACAAATGCAAGCCAATGTGGACAAATCCCAGTAACATGTCCACCATGTCCTACTGCATGAACTGTGGACCAACACTGAATTACTGCTGGGATGAGGTGATAACTATAGGGAATTTATCAGATAATGTTTGCATAATGTTTGGAAGAGGATAGAATAATGGGGGGGGGGTAGGAGCATGGGCAGCATGGAGCGTGTGAAGTCCAAAACTCAGCAGTGTGCGCATACTATCTCTGCCTGCAAACACAGGAATAGGTGGCTACAAACCTGCTTGTAAACCACAATGTGAAGGGGTAATTTCCAGAATTATGACTCCTGCATCTGGGTAACCTGTGTGAATCTGTATAGCTGTGAGGTATGGTCACAGCAGGATATGGCCATACTGTCACGTCTATGGATGTACAAGCATGGGCTCCACAGCCACCACTGTACCAAGTTGCTCAAACATTTACACAGACCCAGCAGCAAGCGTCTGCAGCTTCTCCTCCAGAATGGCATGATTGTGCAAGAATATGTAGGCTGCAGACCACAATACTGGACACAGCTGCATTCACCCTGTGTTCCCCAGGAAATTACTGCAAGCAAATATGTATACCTGACAGTACTTGATGACATAAAACATCACAGTGTAAAACAGTACATATGTCTGAATATCTCTGCTAACACCAAGACCATGCAGCAGAAACAGCACAGACACGATTACCTACAGTAACCCACTATCCTTTGCCTATTTTAACCCCATATTATCAACCGATCTACAGATATCCCACAGAAACAGGTTGCTAGCTGTAGGTGTAGAATACAAGAGCCTGCACTGGAGTACAACCTACCTGGAATGGATTCACACATTCAATACAGAAGGTCATACCGGGCATGCTCCCACACTTGGAGAAACGAAGCCATTGTCTGACAAAAAATACTGAAAGGTCATACTGGGCATGCTTACACAAATGAAGTCCATGTCTGGCAACAACAGTGGACTATACATATCTGACAGTGACAGATGTTTGTGCACACACTCCTCAGTACACACCAGTCATGCTTTGCACACACATTGGATAGGAATACACACATATATCCAAGGACAACACACTATAATAGGCCAAAATTACAAATACATAAATATGTGGAAGAGAGTGGCAGACAGTCACAAAGAGCCTCCCATCATGAGGCCTGTCCCACCCAGCACACATCCAATTGGCTAAAACCACATGATGTGCAAATGTCAATCATGTAGACATTTGCCTCTGGTATCCCTCAGCGCTATAGCATCTGTAGTGCTTGTGCTAACTGTGTAACATAACTGTACAAGTCAGTAGTCATCTAGCAGTTGTATACACGTACCTGAGGAATATAAACCTATGTGTGTCTGCTTCCAGATGAATGGGTTATGGACCATGCACACACACTGCACTCTCCATTGCCCTACTATGGCAAGCCTGCTGATATCTTCACCTTGAAATACACCTTTGGGGAAAAATAGCCCTGTAAGCTCCTTGGCTTGTGCTATAACTGCGTAATGATATAGTGTGATATACTAGTTAGGTAGGAGTTCTAATCCCAGACATGGCAAGTGTGTGTGTCTGTGTAGGGATCAATGCTGCTGAGGCCATTCACACTCACTACAATTTCAAATGCTCTATACTTTGGCAGGGCTGCTGATGTCATTCACTTTGAAATACACCTTTGGGGAAGGAGTAGCCCAGTAATTGTCATGGTGTGTCCTATAATTGCATAATGGTGTAGTGTGATGTACTAGTTAGGTAGGAGTTTTATTCCCAGTCATGGCAACTGTAGAACTTTGCGTGTGTGCTTATTTGTGTAGGGATCAATGCTTTTGAGGCCATTCACAGTCGCTGCAACCTCCATTGCCCTACTTTGGCAAGCCTGCTGATGTCATTCACTTTGAAATACACCTTTGGGGAAAGAGTAACCCAATAAGCTCCGTGGTGCATCCTATAACTGCATAATGCTGTAGTGTGATATACTAGTTAGGTAGGAGTTCTATTCCCAGACATGGCAACTGTGAAACTCTGTGTGTGTAGGGATCAATGTTTTTGTGGCCATTCACAGTCACTAAGCACACCTAAAAATGGAGAACATAGATATGTGTGCAGTAACGGAGACCTGATCCAAGGCTCCTGAGAGCACCCCTGCAATACTAGGTACAGCTCTCACCACACCAGTCGGCCACCAAACCAGGACAAAAACAATAAAGGTGGAGGAGTGTTCATATTCACCAAGGATATTCACACCACCAGGCTACTTGCCCAACAGAATGTGTCTGAAATACCCCCAGTGCAAATAACACTAGGTCAGACTGCAATTCAAATTGTATATCTTGCAACAGATCCCCCACCATGCTCCAAGATTTCCACTACAGCTTTTGAAACATACTGGGAAATATTATGATACAACCAAAAACCCCAATACTGAGTGACTTACACTACCCTGCCATTAACTGGGAAAAATGATTGTGCACCAACACGTGTACCCAACAGTTTGTAGAAGTCATAATTCCCAATGCCCTGGATCAAGTAATCCATAATCCCACCAGGGGCACAAATATCCTTGACCTGGTCATTACCAACATGGGAAATCAGTGCTCCACACCTATGGTCACCACATTGGTGGTCAGGTCTGCCCATGAGCTAATCACCCTTAACATCCACATCCCTCCCCCACACTCCAGTAAGGAAAACTCCATAACACACATCTCCAAAACCAACATCATGCTACACATCAGACGTGACTAACATCATGACACCCATGCAGAAGGGAACTGAAAGGACAACTGCTGAATCCTACATGAAGGCACTGTACGAGCACATCCACTCATGCATGAATTGCGCCATCCAATATAGAACCAAGATGCTCCCCACCATGCAAAGGAAGCCAATGTGGTGGCCCCCCTGCCATAAACATACTGTACAACAGAAGAAAGAAACTTGCAGAAATGGGGGAATTTCCAGGATGCAAAATACTTCCTTACCAGCCACAGTAAGAAGCTGAGATCTCTTATAACATCCATCAAAGCTAGTTACGAACATAATATAG